>NC_051105.1:1500000-1700103 GCF_901709675.1 Syngnathus acus | reverse complement strand
TCAAAGTTGATATTTGATTTGATTCTGTCGAGGCTATATTTTTCTTGACCACACATTGTGAATTCCCTAATCAAGAAGGCAACGGTAGAAGCGCTTTTGACAGAAATTGAACGAAAGCGCTCAGTTGATGTCAACGTTATGTAATGAGAGTCAGCGGCTGTTTATCATGTTCGCAGCCACTTGGACATTCTCAAATGCTTGAACACAATCGAGGAGAGGCTCGCGGAGGGCGTTTATGCCTCGCTGACTGCTGTGATAATGCAACGTTACTCGCAATACCGACCATTATCGTTCCCTTTGCAGGCTGTATGAATTACAAACATGGTTGGAGGGGATTTTCTAATTGCTACTAAATTGTGGATGCCATCTATAGATTTGCGAGCTCTCTTGAATTCTCCTGTCATTTCCCATCCATTGTGATGAGGGCAAACTGACTGACCCTGGCTATTTATAGCTTCAATCCACTATTTCTCCACTCATATTCTTTGATTTGAACGGCATAAATAAAATTTAGATATGACCTGTAGTATCACGTTTACTGCGAGCATCCCTGTCGAGTGCATTGCCGTGCTCTAGTCGAATACGTCCGCCACCCTCACGGGAAATACGACGCCACCTCGCTCTGTGCGGTTGCTTAGGGACAAATCATTTCATCTCCCCCCGGAAGGCCATTAATCATCGCATCGATTATTGCAGGCTCTGTTTTATTCACAATGCCGGGAGAAAAGACACCTTGCATGTTCATTCAAGAATGGTGCATAGCTCATTAACATGGATTATGGATTGATAGAAAGGAGAATTAGATCAGCTTTGCCCAGCCCACGGAAGGCACGACTGGAATATATTTCTTCAAAGGTGGGCTGCTGCATTATGGAACAATGAGAATAATGAGCGTGTGTATGATGTGAGAAACTAAGATAGTCATTGAAATATCTTGAATGCTTCGATTTTACTGTGAATTAATTAGTTTTGTCATCATTGATGATCTTTTCCCTTTCTCGGTCACAAAGACATAATCGCTGGCATCTTTGGAGCCTACGGGAAGGAGAGAAGGGAGGCTTGCCTCAGATTGGAAGAACCAGTGAACAAGGGGAGATAGCGCTTTGGCCTCCTGGGACTGGATGGCCTCTGACACTTTCTCCAAGGGAAGAAGAAAATAAAATAAAAAAGCCTCCAGGAATTGCAAAAGAAACCCCAGTAAAATGGCAATTCTCCCAAGCTGGTGCGATGAGTGCAGTGTCAAACCTTTTTTTTTTTGACTGGGGGCAGCTGAGCATCCGATGCGCTGATGCGAAAGCGTCAACAAGGAATTCCAAATGCCAAGGCAGTTTGGGGAAAGTGAAAGGCAGCACAGATGCCATTCAGATGATGGTTTTTCTGTTTGTATTTCCATGAAAGCTTCCGTGTCTCTCAACCCATTCTTGTATTTATTCTGCACGTTAGCACACAGTGTCTTAGGAACAAAATCCTTCATAAATCCTCTGGGAAAGGATTTGATAGACTTTTGGCTCATGTCAGAAATGCTGCTGTGTCGAGCTTTGTCAATCTTCTGGGCATTTCTACCACTAAATCCTCTGAATTGTCAATGCCAGAGGTAAAGATAATAAAAGGGGTCAACGGCTGACTTCAAATACGTGGTCGGTCAGAGGAGCATTGTTTCACGGCTATTCGCCATCGTCATGGATTTTTCCAGAGGAGACGATTCTTCTTTCACTTGCTGCCCTTCATCAAATAACAAGGTTGTGTCTTTCCTAAGAGTTAAAGCCTCGAGTGAGAGGTGATGGGAGACATATGACACTTAAAACCACGGTGAACAAGCTGATCTACTGATTAGACACACCCTTGATTCCATCACTTTTTAAAATGCCAGGAACAAAAATGATCAGCAATTACGACACTTACGACAAACCAATTGGTCTTGCTCAGAACATTCCATTTTTTTCCATAGATCTGGAATAACTTTGTCTTCCACAGACTTTTAATTCCATCGCTTCATTTTTTGTTTCAATTTGGAGGTCCGGCATGATCTGGGCTTGGCCTTTAAATTCTATCCTGACCTTGAACTTCTTGACTCGATGTTCCATACCACATGCTGTAGTTATTATTTGCTGAACTTTCTTAAAGGCATCTTTGGTCAGCCTGCTCTGGTGTTCCTTATTGGTCTCGTCAGTCTCATCTTGGGGTTATTGGCTTTTCTTGCCGTGGCTCTTTACTGCTTTTTCCGAACGCTGGCAAGCGATCTTAATTCTCCTTGTCTGCAGGTGATTCTGCCGCATGAGGGGTTCACTCTTAAGTGTGTTAGTATCCCCGGTGTTGCATGGTTCTTATGCATTTTGTTTCTCGTGGAGCCCATAATTATCGAGCCATTACATTACGGTGACCTGCTTTGCTCTATAGAGGAAAACGTCTCTCTTGAAGCCTCCTCAATAAAAGGAAATAGCCACCATGATAAGGTATCATCTTACTGTCAAAATGCAATTTTCCATTGTGTACCTGTACATTTGGCCATTTTTCCTCAGTGGAGTATGTATAATTTTCACAATTGAAAGCTATTTTACAGGCATAGCTTGAAGGGACAAAATACAAAGTCCTATAAAACATCCGCAATATCAGGCATGTATTTCAAGCAGCCTATAAACATCCTGGCGGGTATTTTATCGGGGAACTCCCGTCCTGAAAGTAATGTATCGCAAAGGTGGCCGGTTGCCATGGGAATTGGCAGCCGTCGGACGGCGCTTTAGACATTAATGTAGCGTCGAACCTTGTTATTAAGCTGAAGGGCAGGGCCTTTTGCATAATGTAACGTTACCTTCCCACTGAGGTGCAGCCCTTCTGTTTACTCCAGAAATATGCCGCCAAGGTTACACGCTGATAACGTCTCATGCATTTTGTACAAATTATTCGAGGAGTCTTTGAATGTTGACTGAAATTCATTAAAAATGCATGTTTGTGCTCTTCGCTGCCGTATTAAGCGAATCATGATCTGAGTCGGGGATCTCGCTAGTTGCCACGACATCACACAAACACTGGAGTATTCCGTTCCAGTCGTAATTGCATGTCATGTCTGGTAAAGCGTTTGTGTGATTTGACATCAAATGCGACACATTGCACTTTGCTATCTATTAAACTTATGAAGTGAGCTCTTTGCCGCAGCCGAGTTATTATTTAAAACAAAGGCGTGATGAGTTTTTTAATCCATCAAAACATAATGAATTGCTCAGTAACTCAGTCGTCTGGATTTTGGGTGGAGGTGTGGCTAAAAGGGTGCCCAGTGACCTATTTCACACTTTTATCATGATTGTTGACTTGTCTTATCATTTAGCGTGAGTGGATTTGGTCACTCGGAAACAAACAGGCTGTCTCAACATTATTCACGTCAGAACTGACTCACTGAGAGGAACACGGTAATTTCACACTTTCCGGTCACGTCAGAGCGAGCTAGTCGGCAAAACAAGCAACAGGATCTGCCCATTTTGAGCTGGGGTGGCGTTGGAGTCATCTCCTTGATGCTCAAATTACACAGCACAAATGTGACGGTAGAAGAGCTGCATCGCTGGTTTTGCATCGACAAAGAGAATAAATGATGCTTACTTAGAGAGTAAGCAGCAAAAGGCCTACAAGCAAGGGCAGGGCGTGGCGAGCTCGTAAGAAAATCTCTGATCCACCAGGCCAATATCGGATTTCTGATGAGACTGACTGATAATAAATAAGTAAATAAATAAATCAAATGCAGAAAACGGGTGGAAAATAAATAAATAAATAAATAAATGGTAGAAAATGGTCGGAAAATAAATAAATAAATAAATAAATGTTTTTAGGTTAGGCCAACTACTGCCAAGCTCTACATTCAAAGTTTACAGCTTTGCACTTTTGTTTGTGTTCCTTCAGCAATCGTACTGAGCGAGCTTCTTGGAAAAGCTTCGGTGTTCTCGAACGAACATACGGTCTGCTATCAGTGTCATCACCAAAACACAATTTTTTTTTTTTTGTTACTGGCGTCTTAAAATAATATCACCCATGCGGTTGTTATTTGGCATTTCACACAACGACTTTGCAGCCACCCACTGCTTTCTGTCTGTAAGAGTTGCAGTCTATAATTGCAAAAAGAGCCAAACGCTGTTTTTGATGAATACCGAGATGTGAATTCAGAATAATCAGACACCGTGTTGCTTAACAAAGAAAACAATACAACAATTCTTACAGCTGAAGTTAAGCAAGTCGTAAAGCACTAGAATGTTTTCCCCCTCCGCACGAAGCAATTAGTAACGAATAATTGAATGTTTCTTTCTCAATCACCTTGTGAAAACACTGGGAGCCTTTGCGATGACTTGCTTGATGATGTTCCCATCTCGAAGGTCAATGAAGCTCAAAATTGAATAAAAGCCACACAGGAGCATCGCGATCAACGACCGGTCAGCTCGTACGGCGTCGCCTTGAGATACAAGCGTGGCGGCGTTATCGCTCGCTCAAATCGCAAAACAGAATAAAAGCTTTTTCATATCAAGTTTGAAAAAAACAAACCAAACACAGATCATAACATTGAGTACATCTAAAATAGTAAGAATCCATGTTTGATTTTTGCAAATGTTTTTAATATTTTTTTTTACGATACAAAAAACAATTAAAACATTTCTTTTTTTTTTACCTTTTTTTTTTTTATTTTTTTTTATTTTATTACATTTATTAAATGTCCTTGCCTATTTGACATCTTTTAGTAAGGCAGCTAATTTCGTATTGTTTTTCCTTTGGCATTTTCTACCTACTGTTTGATTAGTGAGGCAGCTTTCTTTAATGATTTTTTTTGCCGCCCCAGAAGGCTCCCTGCCCTCTCTTGTGCTCTCCCACCTGTGTCTCTCCATCCCATTAACGCCGTACGATTCAACTTGTTTTTTTTTTTTCATTCTTGTCACATTTTGTCCAAGGTTCTGTTTTCACATCACAACACATCTCCCGTTTGTGCCAGATTGCTTTCAAATGAACTTGCGGTCCCTTTGCCACAGCTGTACTCACCATTATTTTAATGAATAAACATTCCAGTTCACGTGCCCGTCATTTATATCCAGCGAGGCCAATTTGTGAGATTCTAATAAGACTTCATTGATCCCTCCTCAGTGATCCATAACTAATCCTCCTTTAAACAAAGAATAAGTGTATTGAACGCATCCTTTGTGACAAAGAATCACTTTTTCCCGGATACTCTACGAGTCACCGGCTCCAATACGCACATTTAAATGAAGCTAAGTATGAATTCCTTCTACATACCGAGATGATTCTTCCACACCAGTGGCCTCATTTATTAATGCCCAAAGAAAGTCCGTTCCAGAGATATGGAATCGTTTGCGATGGGTTGTGACGTTTTTATGAAAGCAAAAAAATCAAACGTCCTCATTACTACCAGATAGATTATTGCTGTAATATTGAATTTGAACGAACGAACGAATCCATTCCATTGTTCTGTCCAGCTCATCAAGCTCCCTTTTTTACCGACACGTCACGTTTTCCTTCTTCTCTCCTCATTGAAAAAGGTTTTTCCCCGTATTTCTTAATCACGCGGTGCATATTTGTTGATATCGCCCTGTGGCTTTCTTTGCCGTTAATGTATGTGCCGCGTTTTGACGAGGCAGGACCGTTTTCCTCAAATTTATCACTGTGTTATTAAAGACTGGAATAAATATTGATGTAGAACTTAAATGTTTCTCGCTCTGCTCGCGAGCGCATATATTTCCTGTTTTTATATGGCGGGGGATTGTCTTGCCTCTTAGTGGAGGTGATGATTAAGCTGCTGTTTGGAGTATTTACCCATTCCATCTCGGCATCTGGTGAATTGATCAAAACCTAAACCCAGTCAAATTCATCATTTGATTTTATTCTTTTGGTTCTAATCATTTTCAATGAACAGCAGCCAAGAGTAGGCAAGCACGTGCACAATTTTTAACACGACCTGATCAATTCAAACTTGTCTTGGGACTCAAAACAACATTTAGTCTGTCACAGAGTAATTTAAAATCTCGTGCATACCAATGAGGCGCGCAGACGGCTAATTATGTTGATACTGCCTGACGGACCCGTCCAAGATGTTCATGTGCACCCACGCTTTTTAATTGCCGTCACCTTGCCGAACTTTACCTCGGAGTTGTTCAAATTAGTTTGTGATGTTTGGAAACGTAATTACTAATAAGTGTCGGCTTGAATAATCTTCAACTTCATCAAGCAGTGTAAAAAAACAAAAAGGGATAAAAAAAGACAACCGTCAGGAAATAAATACGTAGAATCCAGATTTCCACCAAGAGTGATATTAAAACAGTCACGTCTCATCTTCAAAGTCACCGTTTGACAGAAAAAAAGACAATAAACGCATCAGAGACCAACGTACAGGATTCACGGTACATAGTTCGAAATTCCTCAATTGCCTTTGTTCGAGGAAGCGTTTAAAAACATTAACGGCTCGTGTCATACCTCTCAAAAACGATTACAAGTGATTTTTTTTTTTTTTACTGTACTGCACGTCTGGCTTTAATTCATCAAAGTTGAGTCACGGGAAGAGCAACCGTTGGGAGAGCATCTGTGAACCTTTGCGTGACAGATCCGAACCACTGAATATTCATTTGCCATCCTCCCCTTATCACATTAGATTAGAACCCATGTGGCCAGCGGAGAGGAGAGAGGTTGACAACGCGTTTAGCTTGTCAGGGACCTTTACAGCTGTGCGTTAAAGAGCACATTTGCCAAACGGACGGGAATGTGTTGAATGGTCCGGGACACTGTGTGTTCCCTCGTGAGAGAAATGCCCTTTGTTGCCAGAACGTAGTACACATCGAAGTACAGCTCTTGTGATACTTGGATATTGGAAATCTCTGAAATACATTTTGTATATTTTGCAAACAGAAATGAGCTTTTTGTGTTGTTGTGGGGGTGAACACCGATGATCATGCACCTGTGCGAGTTTTACACGCACCGATTGTGCCGCATGTGGTATTTATATAAAAAAATTGATATTTTTATAATTTTTTTTTTAATATAATAAGGATGAATGTCAATGAATTAATTTTTACACTGATTGCGATTGCGACGCATGCTGATGTAATACCTCTGAAGATTGAAAATCATCAACATTGCGCCACAACTTAGACCTGCTTTGAGCTGGTCTCAAATCAAGTCTTTTACCAAATGATCAGGTGTGAGTGTGATGCAAAATGTCTTATAAACAGTTATTCCATCAAATACAAGCTGTTAAAGACAAGGGCACGGACGTAACAAAATACTGCGCTACTAAAAAGACGATGACGGCAAAGTAATATTCATTAAGGACCTAGGTCCTCGAAACGTTTCCATGGAAATGCGTGGGGGGAGAAACAAGCCCGAGTCTTTATTGTGCCATTACGGAAGCCATGGCAGCGTGCTGGCTTTTGTGTAAATCAACACGGCGTGACAGCCCCTCATTGGAACGGGCACATTCATCCAAACAGTCTGTCCCTCACAAAATAGAAATGGACGCTTTGAATAAGTCGTCAGCCACGCGAGATGCTCCGTGTGTGCTGATATGTGACTTCTTACGAGCCGGATAACTTCCCAGATTGCTCGGGACGGCGTCATACGAGTGATAAATCTTTCCCATTAGGCGGACGCAGCGGTGCCTCTGTAATGGTCATGTTGGTGTAGTTAAGGTAGAGATGCGAGACATTGGTCAGCTGTGTTTGATTTGCTCCCACATGAGTGAGGGTCACCCATGTGCCTCATGAATCCTTAAACAGCTGCTCTCCGCCGTGCGCCCGACTGGCGGCGGGAGTTTGGACTTTCTTTATTTTTTTTAAAGGGATCGTGCAAACATCTGCACTGTGCAATGTACAAGGCTGTGAAGTAGAAACGTATTTGCATACACTGAGGTTACTTTGGCTCCCACAAAAAAAATCTTTTATGTATCCTTTAAGGGGATCTCGAAAGAGGAAAACTTTTTTTTTTCCTGCATAGAAAGGAAATGCTAAACACAATGCCGTATTCCTTTTCCACTTCTTCAGTAGGCTGGCGGGTGAGCTGGAGCCGAGTCCAGCACAATGGCAAACCCACGAATCGGGGCTTCGTTTTGAGCGGCATTCTTTTTTAAATACCAAACAACATGGCACACCATTTATTGCGACAGAGACTCTCCACACTTTGCTTTTTAACCCCTCTTTGCAGTATATTGGAATTTTGAAGTATGAATGATTGACTTTTGTTGATTAGCAGATGTTTCATAGCATTTGCTCTCTTCCTTTTTTTGCAGGTGCACGAGAGGTCGTGATCAGATGTCCGCTCAATCACATACAGTGCATCGGGACGAAAAAATGTATTCATTTCAACAAACTCTGCAACGGGGCAAGAGACTGCCAGGACGGCTACGATGAGGGAGTCCACTGTCGAGGTCAGAACATCACTGCAGTTTTACATGAAGTTTATTTATTTATTTTACATGAGCAAACAAAAAGTCAGATGCAAACAGCGTCTGGAAGATTGTGACCGCTTATATGACTCTGTAATTTATTTGCTATTGGGCATGCTTTTTTCCCCCGCAGTTGATGTGCAAGAGTCCTCATATTTTCTTGCACAAGGCAGTAAAAAAGCTATTTAGGGGATTCATTAAACATGCCAGTGAGATCTGTTTTAACCACACGGGTAGTTAGTTCAGTTTCATCTTAAAGCGGTTTTTCAATACTCACAACAAACTTGAGATTTTAACAACTGCAAGACTTAAAACATAAAAAAATCCAATTTATGCAACTGAAACAAAATGTTCTCTGACGTAAATGCTGTCAGTTGTGCGAGCGCAAAATGTAAGTGAGCTTTATGACGTTTTCAGTCATGAGCCATTAAAATCGCTCCATTAGTTGATGCGAGTCATACGTCAAGCTTATGGCCGGCAGTCTTAATGCAGGAGCCTGCACGGTGTTTTTTTTTTTTGAAACATTTTTACACACTCGAATCTGTGACATCTAAATGTAATTACAACAGTGCCTGATGAATGTTGAATGAATGACATTTGTCTTCCATACTTGAATATCTTGAACATTGTTTGCTTTCAAGGCCAGTTTTCATTCTTTCATTATTAACACAATGCTCGCCATAGATTTATTTGGTTAATATTTATTTATTTTTAAAATTTATTTTGCAAAGGTGACCTCTAAGAATACTGTTGATGGCCCTTTATTCCACAAAATCAAATTTTGTTTTACACATGGCTTGCCATATGTGTAAATAATAATATTTCTCCAGCAAAATTCACCATTGGCAGGACATTTGATCGACTCAACAAATCCAAAAAAAAAAAAATCAGACAAACACCAAAGCTCCAATATTTGTTTGCTTCGGGTGGTTCTCGTCACGGAGGCACATTTTCCGCAGTGCGACTAAGTTTACGGCCTGAAATCATTTGACATTAGGGCCACCTGGGACGGCGTGGTGCCAACCATCTGCTTTGCCACGCACGTACAGTGCGCCTCGTCGCACGGACAGGGGCCGATGGAATCCAGGTCACTCAGGAGAAGATTTAAACAACCAGCTGGGTCTCTTACTCCCCCCCTTGCCCCTCCCTCACCTACCTCTCCCGCCCACCGCTTATGAATATACATGCTCACATCCCGAGGGGACTTGAGTGAAGGTGCCCAGATGGAAACCCACCAAACTCTTTTTTAATTCACCTTCAAGAAACGTGCTCATTCCCAGTCACATGTCCACGAGGACATATCGCACATGTTTTTACTTCACGCCATTTAGCACAATTTGGCTACGGACTAAAAGTGAATGTTAAAGTCCCGGTAAAGCGGTTAGTTGATTTGTTTCGAAATACATTAAATAGGCTTGACACTGTAATTAAATGCTAACTTAAATGAAAGACCATGTAGGAATATTTGTATATGTTCCATTTCTTACAATTTTCCTAAAGGCTGTTTGTGATGAAATGCATTGTAACATTTGACTCCCAATTGGACCCGAAACTGCAAACTTTGGTCACAGTTCGGCATGGTTAATATGGCAGCCCGGTGAACGGCACAGGAAATTACACAGCTGGATGATAAATAAGCTGATAGTTTACTTATAACTTCATTTGTGACACGATACTCTAAGCGATGTTAAATATTGCTTTTCAAATAAGAAACAAAATGGATTAAATGTTGCTCCACATTATTTTTTTTTCTGAATGTGGGCTTTATTAAATGTTCTAGTCCTTTATTACTTTCTGTCATTTGCTGTCTTCTAGTTTGATATGATAATAGGGAAGATTTGCTTGATGGACCATATCAGCTGCTTTATGCCAATTCATTCAACTTGTGCAATAACGAGTTGGAATGCCCTCTTGACACGGGTCAAGACTGCAAATGAAGTCGACTCATAAAGAAAATTCGACCTAATTGGAGAATTGGCTATTTTCTTTTTTAAAGCTCTCAAAAATCTTCAAGTTTAAATTTAATTTAAAGTCCCAATGATCGTCACACACACATCTGGGTGTGGTGAAATTTGTCCTCTGCATTTAACCCATCCCCATGTGATTTTGATCCATCCCCTGGGGGAGAGGGGAGCAGTGAGCAGCAGCGGTGCCGCGCTCGGGAATCATTTGGCGATCTAACCCCCCAATTCCAACCCTTAATGCTGAGTGCCAAGCAGGGAGGCAATGGGTCCCATTTTTATAGTCTTTGGTATGACCCGGCCGGGGTTTGAACCCACAACCTTCCAGTCTCAGGGCGGACACTCTACCACTAGGCCACTGAGCTGGTCTGCTCATGGACTTTGTATTCATGGATCCGGATATTTGCCACTCATTTCCATTTTTTGGAATAATTGCATTGAACCCGTTTTCTGACCTGTGCAAGTTGATTGAAAACAACAAGCATTGAGACAGGACAAATCCAAAGTCAGATTTCACTTTGACATTCATAGAATAGACTAATTGATACTCTGAACCCTAAACTCATTGAAGCAAAAGCTTCTCTCGCCCTTAGTAACATAGCGAGCTCAGCGATTCGCCATTTAGTTCCACTTGTTGCGCCTTTGAGTGTACGCTCGTCATGTCGTGTTTGTGCTCTCATTGATTGGTTGAGACCTTTTTTCCTTTTTCTTTCTTTGCTTGGCGAGCTCGTCTCAGCTCATGCGGCGACAAACATCACTTCGAAAAGTCTGATTGCTCGTCTTTGCGAGGAAACACTCAATATTAGTACGTGTCGGAAAAAGGCGAGCTATAGAAAGCGGCCTCAGCATGTCATGACCGAGACTTAATGACGCTTGAGATGAGACCGTCCAAGTGCGTGGGAGCCCATCGTGTCACGTTGGCTGGCAAATCCGCCACAGTATCGCCCCAACGCGGCTCCGTGGAGGAATTCTTATCCAGCGCTCCGATTGATTAGCATAGCAACTGATGTCGTATTAATAATGCTTCATGCAAATTCATTTCAACGCGTTCTTCCTTTCGGCAACAAGTTGACAGTCGCTGATGTTTGGGGGGCAAAGGCACTCCGGCCCGCCCGTTGTGATCTCGCCGATGAATATTCCGTGCCGATATGGATTATTCATTCCTTTCAGTTCCAAGTCATCAAGATTCGAGATTCTCCTCAGCGATTATCTTGAAACGTTAGGCGATCAAAGCTCAAGCGCATCACTGGCTGCGATTCCGGCCACACCCAAAAATGATGAGATGGTGAAAAGTCGTACGGCAGATCACCACGACGTCATTCTCAGACTGAGCACCTTGTCAGCAACAACGTGTTCACAAACAAATCTCTTGCGGGAGACATCCATGAGCTTCTTCATCGTTTTTAATGATCAGATCTCGGCGCAAAGGCCGACCGAGGCCCGCCGCACTTTCCGAGCCGGCGGTTTGACTTCTTCCTTTGGCACGTCTCCTTTATCGGCTCAGATAAAGTTGATTGATGTCCACGTTCATCACTTTGAAGCTTGGCAAGATGCGCTTTGGAGATTTGGCATGATTGTATTCGCACAAATCAATCTCCCTCACAAAGGAAACAGATGTGGCATCTTAACCAAGAGACCAAGATTAACTTGTGTACATTTACATCCCCGGTTGTCAAATTGGATGAATTATTTGCTTTGATTTATTCGCTCAATCGTCTTGAAATCACTTTTTTCCGAACTCGCTGCAGTATTTTTTTTTTGTCTTTTCAATCCACCGTATTTTCTCTGCAGTGAAGACGCCTTCAATTATGGATACTTCTATTACTATTCAGAAGGCCCGTTGATATATTTTTTTATGTTTCTCAGCTTGTAAATATATCAGGCATCCTTGTCGAGGGAGACCACAGGATGTGAAAATTGCTACGGCGCTAATGGAATATTTACAGTAAGCAGTCACTCTGCTGGTCCAAGAAAATTGGCTTGCCCTTTTCGAGTGTTTCATTTCTTGAATCTGCCTCCATTAATGCGGCTTTTGAGCCAACGTGTTAAGTAAAACTCGAATAAATCTATTTTTGACACAGTGTCTCGTTATCCCCATAAGCGCAACGCGGGCTCGGTGCCAACCTCGGCGGCTTTGCACTCCAAACGCGAGAAGACGCCGCCGATCAATATTTCAGGCGTCCCGCTTTGTTCTCTCGCACTGTCAAGATATCGTCATCCGTGTCAGCGCGCCCCCTGATTTGAGGAAACAAGCTGGTGTCACAAGATAGCCTTCCTCTGGAGTGCTTGGAATTAAAATTGAATTGTTTGCTTGGGAGATTCCGACACCCGCAAATATTGACGGCTAGATCAGGAAGTCTCAAACGCCGAGTATTCTCACCGTTTACATTCCAGCCTGAAGTTCGAAAGCATCCGGACGGACACAATGTGACATCAAAGCTGACACACTTAAGCTTCTCTCCACGACCTCAATAATAAATAGTGTCATGGCAATCATAAACTGTCTCTTAGGAAAATATTACCCCCCTGGTATATTTCTGGGAATTTGAGACTTTTGGAACCCCTGGGAATATTTGACCCAATTTCATCCTGGTTGAAATCAATCTTGTAGCTCCAACTCAAGTTTCAGACCAACCGAACGAGGGAAAGCTCCTAATTAGTAGCTGGGGAAGCCGCTCATTAAAGATCCTGGGTGCATCTCATTTGTTGCCCTTGGTTCACATACAGGTCCCTCATCAGTGATAGAAGGTGACTGTAAAAGGAGTTTTGGGAAGCCGCTTATTCCTTGACTGTAATTGAATGGAAGTCCTAATTGGGCCAGATGGGGCGATGGGACCGTATTCTTCCGATGATGGCACATGAACGGCGTCGCTCTTTTCATTCACGCTAGGCCATCTGTTTGGATGATTGCGGAGAGTCGGCTCAAGGCCTGCCTGCTCCATAGATTTCTTTGTATTTTGTTTCCGCTATCGCGATTAGCATATCTCAAGTTCCGATTTGGCAACTATTCCCGCAGGTACAAAAAAAACTATAACGTGCATTATCTCCATTTGAAGAAATGTAAACTTATACAAATAAGAATAAATATCGGCTATAAGGCTTAGAATTACATCCATTTTCTACTCGGATAATGTGTCATCATTTTCCGAGCCGGTATCGAGAGCAAAATGCAAGCGTGCACCCCGAAGCTAGGTGTTGAGAGTGTGTTAGACAAGCTTGGAATGCATCAGACAAATTGCTGCACAGCAAGTGGATGGATCCCAAAATGATCCATCCCCCTGCTTTTGACATGAATCACATCATCAGTAAATGCCGGTTGCCTCGGCAACCATACGTGCCCACCAGGCCATGGAAGAGCTGAGTGGCTACTTGTCCCATTACTTATGATCCCTTAGCAGTGGGACGCATAAAGTAAGTAGTCACATATCCTTTCATTGTTGAGAATTGCGTCCATGCGCAAATCATTTTGGCTATAGTTTCTTGATGGTGGCGTTGAACGTGAAAACAATCGGCCTTTCACCATCAGCTGCGATTGGATCCAGCTTCCGTTGTGACCCCGAACGGGCTAAGCCATGCTGAAACTGAACAGATGAATGGCTTTATTTGCCAAGTTTGTTTCAGGGAAAAGCCAACTGTGATTTCTTTGGATCCTTGAGGTCAGCAACGATAAGATTGCTCAGGTATCAGACGTGGCTGAGTGAGATCCGTTTGCTTTTGCAGTCTTTTTCCATATAAAACAAATCAGTCAGAAGAAAAGGCGTCAGGTCATCAATCAAAGGAAAAAGCAAAAAAGCCCAATGGGGAAAAACTCCTGAACCTTGAAGGCATCAGCAGCCCACCCCGCCGGTTTGCTGTAAGCACAATCTAGAATACTGCTCACTTTTCATTTAAAGCTACAAAGCGTTTGTACGGATTGTGTTAATTGCCCTGAAAGGTTGTAAAACTGCTGTAAATGGAATTTGGCTCTCCAAGCCAAGAGCAAGCACACCCCACCCGTGAGGAGAAAAAAAGGCGGTATGTTTTTGGTAGAAAAATATCCAGAAGCATTTGCATCTTTTCATTTGTCATTCATTATTTTTCATGGACGTTTCTCAAAAGACTTTCACTCATGAAGTTCTGTATTGACCTTGACTGGATTGACATTCTTTAAAACACAACGCCTACACTTTGAAAAGTTTTTGAGCAACACTCTTCTTTCGACGCCGTCATGTTTTTATCTTCTGATGCGAACGTCATTGCGTTGTCTGAAAGAAGCTTTGAACAATTTGATCTTTTTGGTGAGATATAATTGCCACTTGAGCTATCGAGCAGCTTGAATAAAGACATTCAAGAAAACAAAAAATGTGCTTTAGTGGTAATTACGGCATGTTTGCTTTGGAAATGACTCACTTTGTAAAAATAGTTGCAAGAACGCTGAAAACGTCCATTGTATGTCGAAGTTGAAGGCTGTTGGCAGTTTGTATGAATTGGCTTGTTTGTTTGCTGCCAGTTTCGGGTCGGTCTGGATTCTGACCTTGCCACGGAGCGGTTTAGTTGGCAGAGACGCATCATTTCATGGTGACGGTCACACGAGCTCTTATTCTTCTCTCTCGATGTTGCTGAAGCGACTGAAAGAGCGACGGCATCGTCGAAGGCTTTTTGAATAACACCATTTTTTTTTATCAACACTAAGTTCTCGACTCAACCGTATTAACTCCTGCATGTCGATTTTTGATTTTGAAGTGATATTAATCAAAACTCATCGTAGAATTGCACTTCAGTTCTATCTTATTAGTCACCAATTAATCTTTGCTAGAGTTGATTTCGACCCACTGCGACCCGCTGATCAAATTCCAACCAATCCGAGAGTAAACTTTGACTTTAATAGACAATGATGTCCCTGGGTATTAAAAAGTACTTTCAATTAGTGAACTGAACATTTCTGGCATCGGTCCTGATGTTTATTTAATGTACCTGTCTGGGATGACCACTTGACTGTAGTAAATAAAAAGACGCTGACTAAGATTGTTGGGACAGCGGGAAGATCGCAGGCTGCCAGCAAATCATTGCGCGACCTTTGCTGCACAGCACAACACGGCAAGGTCTTTCTATTCAGAACACTGTGTGATCTCGACCCTGAATTGAATCATAAAAATAAAAAATGGGCTTCATCAATGGTAGCCTTGAAAATGCAAGTGACTGAAAACTACAAAAACATTGTGTACGTTTCTCTGCAAAGAAATCAGAAACTTGTAAATAGAAATATAAAATTCATACTTTAGCTTGTCATACTTTTGATGAAACACGCCCACTTCATTAACACAGGTGTCATTTTCTATCATACCAAAAAAATAATAAATACAATTCATCAAAACAAGATCAAATTGAGCACATAACTCAACAGAGTTACTTTAAAATGACGAAAAATGTGGCCGTGAATTCCGAAGGAGGTAAGAATGCTTTCAGTGTCATTTCTTCCTATTCTTGTCATGAAATGAATTATATTTCAGGAGACTTCGTGTTCCATGCTGAATGTCTTAAATTCTTAACAAAGAGGGAAAAAACGGAGCTTTTATGTTGTCTGCGACGTGACATTAATGAATGCTCAGCAATGGCTTATCAGTCTCGGGGCCAGCCGAAGCTTTGTTTGAAGGCTTGAGCCGACATCAGTCCCGTTTATTCATTATGACAGCGTTAGCTTGATTCCCTTCCTGTCTACACATATCAAGTGTCAACCACTGATCTCACCCAGGAAATAATAAAATCCCAAACTATCTCGCCACTTCCCGGGGGAGTCTGAAATCGCCGACGTAGCAAGTAAAATGCTGTTCATTGTCATGCTGATGATGATCGTCAATCTGCAGGATTAACGACAAGGTCGGAGTTGGCCTGATCCCTGCAAGGACACCAACACAATATTAACATTCATGATTACAAACATGCAGTGAGCATCTCAATTTAGATGATTAAATGCCCTGATATTGAAGCATTCCATTGTGGGCTATGGAAGATAACGGAGATAAATGTCTCATTTGATCCTTTTCATAAACACGATTGCTATTAGGCTAACGATAAATCATGCTAATATGTCCGTCTGATTCTTCTTCTTACCGTGGAGTCAAGTCAAAACAAGAAATGTGCTCATGTCCAAAAGGAAGACAAAACATCGACTTTATATATCGGGAACAAAATCTGAATCCAAAGGTGAAATTTCCCCATTTCTATTTGTTGCCGTCTTCCCCGCAGAGCTGCTGTCAGCCTGCCACGAGCTGCGGTGTCGCTACGGCTGCGTCATGACAAGGAACGGCACCTTCTGTTTCTGCGCTGACGGTTTCGAGGTCGGCGAGGACGGCACGAGCTGCCGAGGTAAGATTCACCCTCTTCCTCTCTCCTTGCCCACGCTGGTCTCCCCTTTTGCCCTCCATCGGACCTTCCCCGAGGCGAAATAGCGGGAGGCGGAAGGTATGCGAGTCCATCTGTCGATAGGCGGGGGCCTCCGTTCCTTCTTGGCCTCGGCGTGCAACTTTAGGCGCACTTTTTAGCCACGTGTCCTACTGTGGCTTTGTTTGCTCATCACAAAATACAGCGTGAGCCAGCTTTCTGCCATCGGGGATCTCGTTTCGATGCCAAAAGGTGCCTCCCGAGAGTTGTTGCATACACTGAAAGTCAACACAGGTGCTGAATGAGCGTTACGTAACGCCGGACACTCGTTTTTTCAGTTTCTCAGAAAAACAACGTTATCAAACGACGTTCAACTAACCACACGACGGACAACTTCAAGACTTTCAGACTCGAGTTATATAACATTTAGTGACGGAGAACTCGGGAAAGACACTGAAGCCGTCCACTACGTCAGGGGTGTCAAGTTCATTTTTGTCGTGGTTCCGCATCGTGGTCATAGTTTCCCTCGGAGGGCCATTACGATTGTCAACGTCTTCGCGGGCCACATAAAATGATGTGGCGGGCCGTATCTGGGCCCCCTGGCCTTGGGTTTGACACCAATGCACTGCATAATCACTCGAACGCCACGCTGTCCCACACAAGTGAGGCCCGATTCGGTCGACTTCATGTATTTGGGTCATTTTAGAGCACGGTTAATTTCTTCTGTACTCCTTCCCCTCCGGTCCAGACCATGATGAATGCGCCCAATATGGCTCATGCAGCCAAACCTGCAGCAACACGTACGGCTCATACAGTTGCGGCTGCGTGGAAGGCTACGTCCTGCAACCCGACAAGACCTCCTGCAAAGCCAAACAAGGTGAGTTTGTATCCTCTCTGTTCGGTCAAAGACTTTCGTCGAATCAGACGGCATATCGGCCGGGTTGTTGAAGCTAGATGAATGCGTCTCCATCACCCATGTGGGAATTGCAAGATGTGGTCAGGCCAGGATCATGATAAAATTAATGAGCACGAGGGAAGTGGGAGCAGTCGACAGAGTTTAATGGCGAGACAATCCCCGCCGTAACCCTGATTTATGCGAATGCCAGATTGGAGTAGTTAATAAACCCAAATGAATTAAAAGGCCCACTTAGAAAGAATACAGCCATGTTATGTTTAGGTGGTCGATAATAATAATAATAATCAATGAAATTCAATCCTCTGTCTGCAGCTGTACTCAGAAACATTAATTGATAGTATTTATTGTTGTCTGAACGGCATAGATTTTGAAAATGGCTGGCGGCGCAGCTCACCTAACAGGGAGGAACGCCACCATTGCTGCTTTTAATCAATACGACTGCTTTCCTAGCAGGAATACACTGAATATGATAAGCCATAAACTTAAGTGAACCCAACGCCGGGCCGCATTAATATTCATTTAGCATAGAGGGATAGTGCTACTCTGATAACGACTGGTTTACCATTACTTGCCACAGCTCATGAATATAAATTTTCAGATACAGTTCTCCGGGGCCAGTAGATGAGATGCAGCAGGGTATTTAGAAAAAGAAAAAACTCCATGGAAGATGGAAGGTACAACTCTACAGTGCGATTTAAGAATTAATCTTGATCTAATCTTCTTTCATTGGGGTCAAACCGAATTAAAATATTTCCAACTCTGAAGCCAACGCGATGGTTCATATTTTTGCTTTGAGCTCCAAAGGATGAAAATGCGATTTATCGACAGGTGCAATGCGGTCGGTCTGCGGAGGGAGACAAGTAATCCTCTTGCGGCCTCTTGTTTCTTTTACTTGTGTATGACAAATGACGCTTGATTGATTAAGCATGTCACTTGATTAAGCGCCGCTTTCGCTCCATTATTACATTGTGGCTTTTATTAGCTCGATGCTACGCTACGCCGTTCTTTGGTTTGCTTTATCGTGCGAGTGTTCCTTTGCCTCCTCGCAAATACACGCAAGCCTATTTCTTTCTCTATCTCCAAACTAGATCCCGGCGACAAGCCTCCCGTGCTTCTCATGGGCGGATCGGATCGTATTGTCATCGGCCATCTAAACGGAACGGGCTTCCTGCCCCTGAGGTCTCTGAGTGTCAATGCCAGTCTGGCCATGGATTTCCAGCACAAGCAGGACAAGCTGTGCTGGCTTCTGGCCAAAGAATCCTCGGGGCAACTTCGCTGTGCTGAAATGAAGAATCTACGCAGACTCACGCGGGAAAAGGAAATAAACACACAAAAACACTTGCACAGTAAGTTTTGGGTTCTATTTTCAATGTACATGATACAATAACACAGCAGCACATTTAAATTACATTTCAAATGTGCCTCTGCCACTTTTTACATTTTTTGGGGGGGAAAGTTTCTTTTTTTTTTTTTGACCTATAAAAGCTGACCTTTAAAAGCTTGTGATATGAATTTTTATAATAATATATATATTTTAGATATAATAATATAATATAATTAATCATTTATAGCTTGGACATTTGTCTTAATTCCCAAATATTACCAAATTGCAAATTTTTTAGTCATGATATTGCTATGAAAGGCTCTTGCAATTAAAAAAAAAAAAAAGAACCATACTTACATTTTAGAAAAAAACAAAAACTGAGTCAAGTACTGACTCCCTCACTTGACCACCGGCGCCGTTTATCGTTGCCATCCGATTTCCCCGTTGACACTTTGATAAGACAGCCTACACTGTAAATCTAATTGGACAAAAGAAGTGGCCTTCATGGTGGTGTAATCTTGAGGCGCTTCCACGGCCCGATATTGCCTTTCAAGACAATCTTCTCCTTGAGGAAACATTCCTTAAGCACCGTCGGCCCGTGCGGCCATCCGCACTTTGAGAGCAAGCACTCAGCTTTGGAAACGCACAATTGGGCTCTGCTGGAAATTCCGAAGATGGCCATTTTGCATGCCGAATGGTGTGAGGGGATGTTTTAGTGACATTAAAAGGCGCAGCATACGCTTTCAGCAACCACGTGACAGCTCTTTACTTCTCCTTCCAGATGCCGAGCACATGGCTATCGATTGGCTGACGGGCAACTTCTATTTTGTCGACCGGGTCAGCGACAAGATTTTCGTGTGCGACCAGACCGGCGCCACTTGCGTGACTCTCCTCCAGTTTGACCTGCTGAATCCCAAAGGAATCGCTCTGGATCCTCTCACGGGGTGAGCAAATTCTGCGTCTCAAAAGCACCGTCGAGGTTTTGTTTTTGTAAAGAAAAGGAAATTAGCGAAGAAGGAACTAATTACTATGCGTAACAAAGGACTTGTGCGGAAGCATACGAATGATTCACAAAGAGGGGATTTGAATTATTCTGCATCCCGGTGATGCCTCTGCTGTCTAGACACACATTTGCTGTCACACTTGTCACCTTACATCCTTCGTGAGGAAATTCAGCAAGCGGGATTTTCAGTTTGAGCGGGGAAATTGTGCGACGGTGCATTCAAATGAATGACGATTGTTTCCGTTCAAAACCGCAGCCGAGATAGAAACAAATCCGGGCTGGAGGAAGACGAGGCTTTCCTCACGGTTGAGGTTGGAATCGGCAAACTACTTCTTGTTTTTTCTTCATTACTAGTCCCAATATTAAATTAAAGTCCCAATGATCGTCACACACACACCTGGGTGTGGTGAAAATTTGTCCTCTGCATTTAACCCATCCCCGTGTGATTTTAATCCATCCCCTGGGTGAGAGGGGAGCAGTGAGCAGCAGCGGTGCCGCGCTCGGGAATCAGTTGGTGATCTAACCCCCCAATTCCAACCCTTAATGCTGAGTGCCAAGCAGGGAGGCAATGGGTCCCATTTTTATAGTCTTTGGTATGACCCGGCCGGGGTTTGAACCCACAACCTTCCAGTCTCAGGGCGGACACTCTACCACTAGGCCACTGAGCTGGTACCCTATGAACCCTGCCTGGTAACGGATGGTCACAGACTGTCAGATTTGGCCAGTAAAAGTGATCCAAGCAATTGCGTCGATCCGAGCTGAAATTTCATTCGGGTTGTCAAGTTTTATTACGGAAGCCGTCGATTTTTGTGTGAACAGTTTGGTGCTTTACTATTGGATTGAAAAGCGCACAGTAAAAAAAAAAAAGGCTTGCTTACTAACTTCAGACAAGATGGTTTTATTTAATCTGCAATAACTAAAAATAATTATTACCATCATGAAATGGATTACAAGTCGTAAGCTAAATGTTTTCGGTCTTTGCCTGCTCCGTGCCAGTGAACAAGTGTCGAACAGCAAATGGAATTTGGAATTTCGGAATCGTCTTTGTGGTCCGCGGGCCGCTGATCACTTCTTTGTCAGTCAGTCAGTCCCCCTCGGAATTGAGTTTGTTCACTGTGGGCTTTTTCTGCACCGGCCTTCTTTGAACATGACATGATTTGGGATTGATTCACGTCAAGGCTGCCGGCTGCCACGGAAACTCCGACCTCATTCTTTCAGTCAGCTTCAGCTCGTTATCTCGGGCGAATGTCGGCCCGGCCCGGCCCGTATATCATCTGGTAAATTGAGAGTTTCACCCTTACTTGCGTTGACCGCGTGCGTCCTTGTTTCTTACAACCGAGGTTGCTCGACATTTCATGGAAATTTACTCGCTGGCCGTTTAAATATGGCTCCTTCAGCAAACACTTGTAAGCAGCCTATGATTGAGGAGAACACATTTCTGTTATGTTGAGACAACTGGAGGAACCGACGTCGACATCCCATTTGCCACTTGAGATTTGTTTATGCTCATTACGGCAATGCCTGCGTATTGATTGATTCATATTGACGGGACTCCTAATATACAATATATCTTGTATTATACAATAATATATTCACTTGTACGACTAAATTTCCCAGTTCTGTCTATTTTTTTCAACCCATATATTGTGTTCATTTTTTTTGCTTTGGGAAAAAACGTTTTTTTTTAAATCGCAAAGGCCATATCAAAGGGAAAACTGTTTGTTTGCCATTTTAATTTATTTATTTCAATAATATGACCAGACTTCTGCAGCTATTTTCTATCATTCTGTAACATGTTGTGTTTTCAGTTGGAAGTCTTCCCACGCAATTGAACGTTGAATGGAAAATTCCGCCTCAGCACCTTCTGCCGCTATCATTTTCATGCTACACCGATGTGCACCTGTTAGGGGAGCGCTTTGCTGATGCTGATGCTGATGCTGCCTTTCTTTTCTTTTTAATCTGCAATTTAGAGGGAAGCCCTTCTCTGACTTGTGCGCATTAAGCTCGATCTCTGCGCCAGGGTCATTGTTTGATTTTGGTTTAAGAGGCCCAGAGCTTGGACGGTGTCACTTTTATGTAGACCAGGAGTGCCCCGAGTCCGCTTCTCGAGAGCTCTTATCCAGCCTGTTTTAAATGCAACCCTAATGCACCGGGTTGAAAACATCAGGGTCGTTATCAGGCTCGTGCAAATCTTGCTGATGAGCTGCTCGTGTGTTGGAAGGGGCTCTTCAGGACCAAACTCCGGATGTAGACTAACAAATGTGACAGTGATAGGTAAGCTGGATAACGATTGGACATCGGTAACAACAGTGCAGTACATGGCGGCTCCACTTGGGCCAAATATCGTTTGACAGAATGTCAATCCGCAAGCCATTTCAGCTGTAGTCGGGAGTAATTGAGACTTTTCTTTGGCAAATGTGCTGCATAACACCTGTTTTATGTGTGAAATTCACTCCCTGTGTCTTTTGGAATTAATTTCAACACCCCCACCTCCGCACAGTTTTAAAGGTACTTAGCTCTTTTGTGCTCTCATACCCCGAGGTTCTCCGCAGCATGCTTTTTTTAAATATCCGACAATTACAGTTGAAGTAATAGACAATGTTGTTTTGGTGTTCAGAGTCGCTTCAGGTATCGGAGCTCCTCCGTGGGTGCTCCTCTTGGCATTTAAGGACGCTTAAGGTGTACAAACAGGAAGAATATAGATACAGTGCCAATTCTATTTTAATCATCAGGAACAATATACTCCTAATACCTTTTTTACAATGTTCCTTTTGACATATTTTTGTGTATGATAATCAGCGTTCGGGCGGGGAGTTACATTAGCCGGTGGAGACTGCGCGTCGCAGCTCATCCATCACTTAGCATTAGCAGGAACAACTGCCTGCAAAAGAGAGACACCTTGTTAATGATGTCACATAAATGTAAAACAAATATACACTTCATTTATTCAAGCTCTCTAAATTGGGAGATGCTTAATCCAGTGGGTGATTTGTTGTTTGGAAAAGGTGAGGCCAAATCAGTGGGAGCTTTTTTATTCGAGCTCCCACGCTAGCCGTCGACATGAACCAAAAGGTATTGTCGCAAACTGCCTAAAGCAGCACTCTGACATTTGTAATTCTGGTATTCCATTATATTCTTTCACTTCCCGATTTCCTCTTTCCACCACATTTGTCTTTCAGAAATGAAAGAAGGCACTTTTACATTTCACAGAGCAGACCCCAAAACATTCATGTGCATTTCTATTGTATTTTCCTCATGCAGGAGCATTTTTGATGGCGTGACCTCGGGGGCTTATTTATCATCCAGGCTCCTTGACGATGTCAAATGAACACCGTTCGCACAATTTCAACAATTTCATTTTTGGCAATTCTCACATTCACAACACTGCTGACAACTTGACTACATTCTACCATATATTTTGATCAAGTAGTATTACGCTTCGGTTTATGGGTTATTTATTTATTCGTCATTTAAAATAGATTTCGCAACTTTATGTTGGGTTTTCTAGGGAGGCTGGAGCGAAGTAATGGCCTTTGTATTTCTTTCAATGGCAAATGATGATTTGAGATACTGTACTCGTATCTTGTGCGTCAAGGCAACGCTGCACTTTGCCTTTTTGCAGAATGATGTTCTTCACCGACTACGGGAACGTGGCCAAGGTGGAGCGCTGCAACATGGATGGCACCAACAGGACCCGGCTGGTGGATTATAACATCGAGCAGCCCACAGCTGTGGCATTGGACGTGGTCAAAAGGCTGGTGTATTGGGCAGATGCCTACCTGGATTACATCGACGTTGTGGATTACCAAGGCAAAAACCGACACAGCATCATCCAGGGAAACCAAGTGAGTGACTGCCTTTTGGTTTGCTCCCATTTTATCACAATAAGACAGGTGGCGCATTCTCTTCTCGCATCTTGTCGTGTTGACGTAAAAGGTCAGCTCGCGATAGCCTAGAGTTGGTGAGTGTTGATGTGAATATATTTTAAATGAGTTCTTATCACAGATTGTGGCCATTCGTCACAAGATGATTTCAGGCAAATGGATCTTTA
Organism: Syngnathus acus; assembly: GCF_901709675.1. NCBI lineage: Eukaryota > Metazoa > Chordata > Actinopteri > Syngnathiformes > Syngnathidae > Syngnathus > Syngnathus acus. The sequence goes on along the minus strand of NC_051105.1, from coordinate 1,676,072 downwards.
TATTCACGCAAGAACTATTTCATAAACAGAATTATGTTTGACTTTTCAGATAATATGATTGATGTTGGCCTCTGTCGAGTACGTAGGAAGGATAAACTGGCAGTGGCTCACAGATGCACCGAAAGGGATTCTCGTACATTACATAAACGCTTTGAAGAACAAGAGTACACATCCTTTAATTTTGTTGGATAGTCTACGTTAAAATATTGCGGCGACAACGATAGTAGAAATGTGCGCAGGTGAAATGGACGACCTCAGCCGATATCGTCAAGAGAGGTGGAACACTAGTTTTGCTTGTTTATTTATTCCCGCTCATGTTTCTCCGTGTCCCCGATGTCACGCCCCCTGAGTTTACACGGCTCAGCCAGTCATGTCGCTTTTCATGAGTGTCATCCTGCTAAATGTAGCGCAGAAGCCGAGCTATCCAGCCCATGTCACCGTGTCACAAGGTTTCCGGGCTTCTCCGTCCAGTGCGTGGCCTGACAAATATGCAGACGGGCCCTCGTCTCTGCACTCTGTGTGTCTTCAGCCTTCTAATTGGAAGTTCTTGGCATCATAAGAAAAGCTCTTTTGATCTGTCTTTATTTCCAGGTGTCACATATTTATGCATTAGCCGTGTTTGAGAATTTCCTCTATGCTATCGAGCGTACCCACTCCGATCCTTCCGAAGGGACTTTGGGTGTGGCGCTACTGCAAATCCACAGATTCAACATCACAGCAGAGGTGCAGACACTTGCAAGTCTAGGGAATACGCAAGTGCTACGTGTTTACCACAAAGTTGCTCAACCCCAAGGTAACTCATGTTGTGTGTTTGGGATTGAATTGGGGTGCGTGCACTCAATCATGTTTTGTTGTCTTACTTTGATGTGCACTGATTTTTGTCCACAGTCAAGTCTCATGCCTGTGAAATGAATTCCTTTGGGAAATTGGGCGGATGCTCCCACATTTGCCTTCTGAGCGGCAGCTACAAGTCCAGAACGTGTCATTGCCGTGTCGGCTACAGCCTCGGTTCCGATGGACAGTCCTGTAAAAGTAAGTTGGTCCTATCTTGAAAACAAATTCTTTGAAGATTTTTTTTTTTGCTACTTAAAGTCTGTCACCAACTGAGCTAATTGGAAGCGCCTGTAATAGTTGCCTGAAAAGGACAACATAAGGTCATAAGACAGCAGACAGTGCGTTTATCTGCCGCAGACTGACATTGATTAAGAAGTGCGCTGACAGACACGGATCATTTCCTCAAACCGATCGGGTCCTATCATCACACTGCTGTTATGATCGATTATCGCCGCATATTTGTCTGACTTTGTTGACCAGGCTGATCAATGCAGGAAGATTGCACGCTTGACATTAAAAGCAGTTCATCACATTCACATCACATTCAGGGACGGTCGAGCAAGTTTGGGTAACAAAGCGTCAGGAGCTTTTTGCTCTGACACATTTGATTTATTCCCCCATTACAGATGATCTGATGGCAGAAGCCATCTTTTTTTATGCCTCCTTGCACTCGCTTTCTCTCCTGCGAAACATAATGAGATGGCGCTGCTAAATGGTCGTGCTTCTTAACGGCGAGCGGTCACACTGGAGTTTGATATCTGGGTCTGTTGCGAGGCTTAATTGTCTCCTGGGTAGTTGCTTTCTCCCTCGCCAAATGATAAATTGAATTGAGGCGTGTGTGTGGTCCTCACCCCCCGCATTGTAGTCTCATGGGTTGGGATTGAGAGCAAGGAGAGGTCCGCTTCTCTCGCTGGAAGCTCTCCTTCACGCCTCCTCTCGCCTCTCTGGAGATTTCCACGAAGGTCTGAGTATGTAGAGCCTCCTTTGCGGCTGGCAGGCCACTGAGGAGCGCCGTCGGCTTTCCAGTCTTTGTCCTTTTATGCAGACGCCGTGTTATTTTAGATCAGAGACCATCTTCACAGACAAGGTAAGTATTTGCCTTTTGTCTGCTTGCCTCTGTGTTTTCCTTCTCAGACTGCTTGGAAACTTTGTAGCTCGAGGATGATTGAGATAGGAAAGAATTGTCATTGGCTTTGGTCAGCGACTCCATTCAAGTGAATTAGCAGGTCGAAAGAACAACGGTTTTGATCAAAGCGCTTAATACGAGGACGGGCACTGACGAATCGCAGCAATTAAATTCCAATAACGCTCTGTCCTTTTGTTCCTCAGAGCCCCCAAACAATCTCTTCCTGTTCTACGGGAAGGGGCGTCCCGGTGTCATCCAAGGTTTGGATATGAACGTCAAGTCTAGCGACGAGCACATGGTGCCAATCGAGGACCTGGTCAACCCTCGAGCTATCGACTACCACGCCGCATCGGCACACATTTACTTTGCCGATACCACCAGTTTCCTCATCGGGAGGCAAAACATCGACGGAAGCAGCAGGGAAACGATACTTAACGAGGGTTTGTCAAAGATCTTTCAGAATTTCCACTGTATATAATCCCTCCCATATGTGGATGTGTTTCCCGACTAAACAATGAGGTCAATTCGTCTTGTAATCATTTAATCTTCTCAAAACATTCAGATGTACTCCTGATACACTGGTAATCCGTCTGGTGGAATTGTCAAACAATATTTTGCTTTATAATTCCAATTGTTCCGTCGTAGAACTGGACAACGTTGAAGGCATCTCAGTGGACTGGATTGGTAATAACTTGTACTGGACCAACGATGGCTACAGGAAAACAATCAGCGTTGCCAGGTTGCTGAGTGCCTCTGAGACCAGGAAAACTCTCTTGGAAGGGAACATGTCGCACCCCCGGGCCATCGTGGTGGACCCTCTGAACAGGTAAAGCCGTTTTGTCAGATAACGCAGCCTCTGAAAGTTCAATCGAAAACCTCCGCCCAAGATTAAAGGTTGTGGAATGGTAATCGTGCAGCTTTGTATTAGTGAGTCCGAGATGAGGTCCTATGCACTACAAGATGAACCAGCACTCCCAGCTCATTAGCCACCGTTAACCCACTTGATGACTTTCTCCCATAGCCCTAATACATATTATTTTCTTTGTAAATTGAGGCACACGGAGATTATAATTAACCCCACTGCAGAACTCAATTACATTTTTCCACAAATTGCATAGATTGGCTCTTAATTGATATCAATTCAGTCAACGCAAACTATTTGGATATCATTGCATGTCCAAATGAAATAGTCACCGTATATACTATATAAAATCCCCTTTAAGGAAAGTTATAACCTCACATTAACTCGAATCCTGATTTTCATTGAACACAATCTTTAATCTCTTGATTAATGCTTCAAAACAAACAACAATCTGTTTCAAATATTCCCCGTCCAGAGTGGTTGTTTGCGTGTTTGTTTTATCTGTAGTTGTTCAAAAGCCTTTCTAATGTGCATATGCTGCAGAGCATCTGTTTATATCCAGCTCGAGCAGTTGTTAGTTTGTATGCCGAGACCCGACAACATCCACATCACATTGTTAATTACAAGCTGATTATATCAGCAGAAAAACAGTCATTAGAGATGCCAATGTTAATTGTGATTTGCCAAATGAATAATCTGACCATGCCATCGCTATGTTTGTGCGGATTCAAATCGGACCTTGTAATTCTGGCGGGCCCCTTGTTGAGCAAGTCTGAACGGTGTCTTGGGGTTTCAAGTCCGAGGCAGGCGCTTGCTCATGCTGCTCACTATTTGTTGGTACTAAGCAAAGCAGGCATGTCTGCCGGGCTACGCTTGACGAGTTAGATCCCTTCTACTCACAGGAAGTAGTTTGAAAGAGATGAGACTGTTGTGGATTATTCAAATGAAGTGCCCGTGGCTTCCATATCTGTTGGCTCTCTATAGCCGTACAAGAATTCTTTCTTTGACTTCTTACCTAGTACTGATTCCTCTGATACTTTTGATGTATAACATTTCATTTGACACTAAAAATGTAAATATAGACTTGTTCTCCAAGTACTGCCAAAGAGGACTTGATATCGTATTTTGTGGGGGGGGGCGGCGGACTTCAATTTCCGTGGATGTTCAGTCCTTTCAAGTGAGGTGCCGTGTCCAACTTGCCAACGATTCTCGTTCGCATCAGTGATACCATGATGAGAAGCAGGAGGCCACGCGACTCACTCAGGAACAAATCCCCCGTGCACGCTTACTAGAAAACAGATCACGTCAAAGTGTTGACCCACTCCCGTTTCCAACACGAGTCCGTTGTGAGTTCCAACTTCGCGCTGCACGAGCCGCACTGCAATCTTTTGCTTGTTGACGCATGATGTGATGATGTGCAACGAAGCATCTTTTTTTAACTCGTAAAGCCTGAGTGGTTTGCGACGCTACAACATGCTCGCCTTTCTTTGCCAGGGTTTTTTAATTATGAGGTTCTACATGAGGGAAATCTTGATTCCAATTTATTCAACATTGCATTTGGGATCTGTTCGTTGTGAAGTTCGCCTGAGTATTCTGAACCGGCGATTGTATTTGGCATTCGGCAGTCTTCTCCGTTGGAATCAAAGCAGGGCGAGGGAGGAGAATCATCATTCCCGAGGGCTTGCGGGAACAAAACCCTCGGTGAGACATGTCACATGTTTGAAACGCACCCCTTTCAAGCCTACATGTGCTCTCAGATATATTGATTGATATGAAATCAAAGAGACTAGCAGTTGATGTGTCAAGAAATAAGGGTGAGGCTTCATTATGGTAGACAGTTGCGATGAGCTGAAAAGAAATCCTTTGCCGTGGGTCACCTGACTTGGGATACATGCTGGTGAACTCACAAACAACAAACAGAAGAGAAACTGAGCCTCCAGTCCAGTGTATCCAAATGTCTGGACCGGATCACTGGCATATCCATTTGTTTGAATGAGGCAAGATGATTTGGGATACACGTTTTTGAGTCACAGTGCCTTTTTTGTTGATTGTGTTTTTGCGATGGTGCTAGCTGGATGTACTGGACCGACTGGGAAGAAGATGAGGTCAACGACAGCATTGGGAGGATCGAAAAAGCCTGGATGGACGGCTCCAACCGCCGCATTTTCGTCACCACAAACATGCTGTGGCCCAACGGCTTGACCTTGGACCACAGTTCCAGCAGCATGTATTGGTGCGACGCCTACTACGATCACATTGAAAAGATTTTCCTCAACGGCACGGGGCGAATGGTGAGTATTTACTGTCCAACCTCATTAGGTGAACTAGCTTAACCCGGCGCTGGGCGCTAAAAGGGATAAATCTGTCTCAGTTATACTCAGCATGTCATGTACTTTAATGTGCACACTTTTGGGTTCCAGTGATGATGTACAGTACGTTTTATGACAGGTGGTCTACAATGGAAAAGAGCTCAACCATCCATTTGGAATATCCCATTATCGCAATTTTATCTTTTGGACGGAGTACATGAATGCGTCAGTCTTCCAGCTGGACTTGTCCACGGGGGATGTCAATGTGCTGCGAAGTGAGAGACCGCCATTATTTGGCCTGCGAGTTTATGACGCACAAAGTCAGCAAGGTTGGCTGTTTTTCCCCTTTGCTCTCTACTCATTCTGTGCCAGTGAACCGTAACAACCCACACGGTCCAAGTTGGGCTGCATATTGACCGTCTCTGCTGCGTGTCCAGATAGTAACCATGCGCGAGTCCTCCCGGTGTACTGGGTCGGAAAGTTCATGACAAAACATCAAGGGTCAGATCAAAAACTTGACAAGTCTGCTCATATGAAAGATAATAAATAAGCTCAAAACTGAAACATTGCAAATAGAAACCGACTTGGTACCTTGCTTCTGTCAATATGTCTTTCGCACTTTTTTATGATTATTAATGCACTTTGCAAATCTTGACTAGTGCATCATCTTACGAAAGCTCATTTTCCACTCCAAACAAAAGCGAAAAGTAAAGTGTGGTGGACATTCCGGCAGCTTGTACCGTTCAACGACACCATTACAGGCAACATTAACTGCGTGAGTTGTGAGGCGCCGCGTAAATGTGACGTCCGTGAAACAAGGACATCAAAACTTAATCTGCATTTGCGCACTCGTTTATCATGGTCGCACGTTGACTCGTTGCCCACCGGACAAAGCAGAAGCCACACATGACTATTCCAAGGACAAGAGCATTTCTTTTTGATGATGCATTCAGATTTATTTACCGTAATTTTCGGACTATAAGTCGCGGTTTTTTTCATAGTTTGGGTGGGGGGGCGACTTATACTCAGGAGCGATTTATATACATATATATGGTTTTTTTTCTCTTTTTTGGGCATTTTATGGCTGGTGCGACTTATACTCCGGTGCGACTTATACTCCGAAAATTACGGTATATCGTTTCTTATACTGGTTGTATCATAATGCAAGTCAACTTATCATTGGTGCTAGCTACAAGCGACAGTTTTGAAGTTTATTTGTTCTTGAACACGCGCAAATTGCAAGGTTAGCTCTTCAGTTCATAGTTGGTCCCTATGCAGCCTCCGAATCTGCGTACACACGTACGGGAATCAAAGTTGGCATTGTAAGGCGAAGGCGGCAGACACTCTGGAGTCTCTTGAGCCTCCACTTTGTCAAGTTGTATTGGGTGGCCAAGGCGTCCTCACTCTACTGCAAATGATGATGGATTCACGCTGTTAGGAAGCTGAAAAGAGTAGATAGGAGAGGTAACGGATATAGCTGACACCGGAATACGGACACAACCCATCCACACGGCAGGCCTTTCTTTTCTTCTGCTCTTAACAGGCACCCAACATTCAGAAGAAAACAAAAACTTTCCAACATGAATTATTTTATAAAATCCAAAATTCCAAATGCAGTCAGCTAAAAACGTATTCTGGCACGTCCGTTTTAGAGCGCCTCATTGTCAGCCGCGAATGGAGAAGGGCTGTGTCAAATTTAGTAGACATTTATTTTCACTTCAGAGCGCCTTTAAATGAGCACGACACCTTTTTGGGATCCTTTCTTTTTTGCGTTTCCCAGGTGACACGCCTGCTAGTTTGAATTATGGCGGCTGTAGTACCCTCTGCCTTGCCATCCCAGGAGGCAGAGTGTGTGCCTGTGCTGACAACCAGCTTCTGGAGAAGAACAATGTCACCTGTGCAGGTGGGAAGAAAATGAGTCCGACGGAGCGAGAGGCTTAAACCGTCTTTTCCCAGCGCGCTGTAATCCTTCCATTCTTCGGAGAACGAGCAACTAATAGCTGCCTTTTCTCCAATGCAAATCACCTGAGAAGCATTCCGCTGCTATATTCAAATCCCGCCGGTTAGCAACGAGGTCATGGCACATGATTAGCATGTTTTTCCCATAACCATGCCAATAACGCCCACAAAAACAATTCTTCATAAATAAAAAAAAAAACTCCAGTTTATTTTGCCGTCTCTCCCAAAAGGTTCCGGCAGCGCTCCAGAACCGCAGCGGTGTAAAAAGGAAGAATTCCAGTGCCGTAACGGGCGCTGCATCCAGGCGCTGTGGAAATGCGACGGAGACGACGACTGTCTGGACGCCAGCGACGAAGAAAGCCACACTTGCTGTGAGCGCTGCTCAATTTGTCTTACATGTGCAGAAATGAGACGCAAAATGGTCCATGCTGTTAACCTTTATCCTTGGAAATGTCAGCGCTAACATAAAGATGTTCCCCATCTGTCCTGCCTTTTACTGAAGTGAAATGTGCTCTTTGAATTGGTTTCTGCGTCTTGTTTGTCACCTGATTTAATTCGATTCAGTGCGAAGAACCGAATAACCAAAATAACGGAAAGCCTTTGAGGGAACTTTTAATCGTCTCATTCCCTCATCATGCTAGCTTAACGCTAATACCAGCTGGTAACTGGTTTCCTAAGCCGTGTTGTGAAAAGCAACATTTTCAACATGAATTTACGGTCAGCGCCGAGCCGCACTTACTCTAAACACTCTCACAGAGGCTGGACACTGGCTCAGTGGCGTTCTAGTGTGATGTATGGTTGCAATTTGCCACATGGATGCAGCAAATAAGGAATGGTGTCTTTATGGAGGCTGTCAGAAAACACAATGTTTTATACACCGTATTGATTTGTTAGCTGCTCCTTTTCTTGCTATATTTCATCATCTGTCTTACACTCTGGATACACTTCGGCGCTGGTCACAAGAAAAGTTTAGACACACCTGCTGAATGAGAATGCGTATGTTCACACAGATAAGTCTCGTGTGGAATACTTGACATCCATTTTCTTTGCAGACAATCACTCGTGTCCGATTGATCACTTCAAATGCAAAAACAAACGCTGCATTCCCAAGAAATGGCTTTGCGACGGGACAAACGACTGCGGTAGCAACGAGGACGAGGCCAACCGTCACATGTTCAGGTGTGTGTTTACTGCCAAATATCCTGATCAGAAAAAAGAAATAGACTCTGAATCGCTAAAGTGCTCTAGAAATGAACAATTTTGCCCCATGCATGCCCCTGCTAGCTTAATGCTAACGGAAACAGACATTGACCGTCTAGCAGTCATCTACGAAAAAAGACAGGTCAAGTCATATTTGAGCAGCTTACTGAGTCACTGTAGTTGTAAAACAACTCTTCTTCGTTTATGTCTGCCTGAACTACAACTTTTGTTGTTTTTATGGAGGAGACTGGACCAGATTTACGGTATTTCCATCCGATGTCAATGGGGAGAGCCGATTTATGGCTAGCGGAGCATGGTCAACGACTTCAATTTGTATCTCAATTGTTTAATGATGTGCTTTCAACTTGTAATCACTCGAACTGCTGTAGCACAATATAACATTCACCGCATTAGCATCGGCGTCCTTAACGATCCCCCTCCGGAGCGATTTATGTTTGGAGGGATCAATCACCGCGCATTAAGCAGAAGGTGAGGAATGTACCCTCGTCATCAGATTGACGCGTATATTCCACATCAACAAGAGGTCACCCGCCTGTGGGGGTCCGGCAGTGGCGTGCAGCATGTAGCCGTCAGTGGCATAATTTCCCAAGGCCGTTAGACGTTCCTAGCTGCAGCCGAGTGATGGAGCGATAAAGCACAAGGCAGACATTGACATCTGGCTGATGTAGGGATCATTAGGCGGGTTCTCCACATCCTACGTTGACTTATGCACGTTGGAAGTAGAGCTGGTCTTTCCTTGATTTATTTTTTTTTTCTTTACCGCAGCCCGGTCATGTCAGACTGACCAGCACGCGTGTCAGAACGGGCGGTGCATACCTCAAGCGTGGCTCTGTGACCGCGAGGACGACTGCGGCGACGCGACTGATGAAGTATCGTGCTGTAAGTCTCATGTCGGGTTCTCACCTCTCATTCAAGTGTGAGTTCAACATTGCGGCTACTCCATTATGGATGGGCTGTTCTCCTCTGGCAGCCCTTTTTAACATTCAGAAGCTTTCATGCCAATTATAAGGCAAGTGATTCTTTTATGGCAGTGTTCTATTGTACTGAAACTCCTCACTTAAGTAACAAGATTGAAGGAGTGAGTTTAAAAAAAAAATCAACTTCGATATTTAAGAAAAGAAAAAATATATATTTTTGAATATATAAATATAAAAAAAATATACATTTTTAATATATAAATATTTATATATATTATAATATATATATTTATATATATTTTAATGTATATATATATTTTTTCTTTTATATTTTTTACTCAAAGTGAACGAGACAATTCTTTCTCCTAGTCTTGCAATTGTTTCTCTTCTAGTCTTGCAATTGTTTTGAATGAAAGCTTAAACATGAAAGACACACAACACCGCAACACCACAATAACACTAAAAACCAAAAGAAGTGATTTTCAAGTCACTCTGGTAACCCATAAACCCCCCCCACACACACTATATCGACGTCATCCCTCAGTGTGAAACCACAGCAGGGCCAGCATACGACGTCTCCGGAAGCCCCGTCACGGGTTGACCGAGCAGGTCATCCCGCAGCGTGAAGCTTTCCGCTCCATCGGAGCGCCCAGTGGGTTGCACAAAACAGGATAGCGACTATTAAGGCAAATGACGTCTTCATCCAAATGTCGATGACGGGGAGAGAGCGGAGGTGGGCGGCGGGTAAATCCCATCCCACGACAATCAGATGCGCTTTGTTTGGACAAGCGTCTCATCTGACGGGACGATTGCAGTCCCGCAGGAGATGAGACAGAGTCCAGCCAACATTGATCCGTGTTGAGTGTCAGACAGACAACGTCCAAAACAATTTTTGCTCCAAGCGGAGACGACCACAAAGTATCTCACTTGCGGTGGTGGTGTTTTGGATACGGCACCTCAGGGACTCGTTGCTCCACTACTCGCAATGCACTCTCAGTTAGTTACATCTACATTAGGTCCAGCTTCATTTTTTTGAACTGCACTGCACCATCCTGTGAGCCGTTTCTAATTGCATCCCTTTCTCATGCAACTTTAATCATGCATACAGCACAGCAAACTACAACAACCATCAGTCAACTAAACGCAATACAAAGCTAGCTCGGGGTGTGACAAAATCATGCACAGCAAGAAAGTAGAAAACAACTCGCGCTCATGAAACTATTTATACCTTTAAATATAGAATTCCTTTTTTCAGAAAAAAAGTCAAACTTTTTTTTTCTGGGAGACTGCACAAGCTCGTCTTTTTACAAAACTCCGACAAGTACTAAAACATTCTTCAGCGAGCATGCATTTTTGATTGTCATCGACACACATTAGTGCATTCGAGAGACTTCAAACTGAAAGATTGATGTCGGTTCTTCGGAGCAACATGACGGACGGCATGTGTTTTCAAGGGTGTTGCTGAACATATATTTTAGAACCCTTGCTGCTGTTCTTGAGTCATGTCCAATCGAAAAAAATATCAGAAAACACTTTTAGTAAACAAGTGGAATCCACCCAAAAAATTGCTGAAAGAACAAACATTAAATCTTCTAAAGTTTTACTACCCAATACAAGGCGGGTTTATTTATACAGCGCATTCAATTCATACACAAAACAACATTTAAAGGCAAAATAAATGTATCATGGTCTACACTTAATCATATACTTAACTCCAACCTTTTTGCCTTTAACTCCTTCACTGCCATTGACGGATATAGACGTCTATTTGAACCGTGCCGGCAGTGAATGAGTTAATCGGCGACAGTATGTCGTCGTTTGCCGTGAGCGGTTGTTGCCGCACTGGGTCGAATCGCCTTCGACTCCTTTCGGCGCATCCTCAGCCGCTCGGAGACGCCGGCGTGGCAAACTGCCGGGGTGCGAGCGGTAATTGAAGTTCACGCTTGGCTACGTTCAATCATAATCAAGCCGGGTAGGAAAACATATTTTCTCGCTCACTGTTGTCTAAGCGTCCTCGGGCATGACTCGCCTCGAGGCGCTCGACCGTGCGTTCCCGGCAGCTTCGGTGGAGCTTCTGCGGGTCCGAGGATAGGTCCTCAAGTGGCGATTGTCTTCAAGATGGATACCCGTGTAGATTTTGTTTGTCAGTAGTTTAGGAGTTGTCACTCTGTATCTCACTTTTTAGTTCATGGGAACCTGACATTATTTATGGATGTGGGCATTTCATTTTTAGCCGCCACGCAAGCTCACTGTTTACTTGAAACCTTCATTATTTATGGATGCTCGCTGTTTCATTTTTAATGAATGTTAAATTCCATCCAGCAATGGTCTGTCAATAAGACCCCGTGAATATGAGTTGTCTCATTTAAAATAAAAAAAAGAAATTGATGTTTTCCATGCCAGCCTTTGAGGAGAAGCAGATGCGGGCAAATCAATTCAAATCTAGAATTGCATTTCATTCTGAAGTCAATAAAGGTTTCGACATCCTGTAAGGATATCCGAATCCATTTTGATATACGCCGAAGGCTTATCTCTAAAGTCCGAAAAGAGAACAATCTCTGTCGGGAATAGAAATGTCAGAGAAGAGAAGAATCCATATTTCTATAGGTAAGATAGCGCCAAAGTCTCCTTGAATGAGATGTGGCCAGAGGACAAACGTTGACGTGTCATACCATCAAGCCAGATTGCTTTGTTGTCTTAACTGGCAAAAAATGATATCATCACAATTTCACTTCAGGTTGCCCAGAAACGTGGATCGGTAAATGAAAGTCACAAACCGTTGAGTTGGAAGTCTTCATTGTTACTTTTCCTTTTTTTCTTTTTTCTGTTGGTGTCCGTTGAAGGAAATCAGTTGATGTAAGATGATTTTTTTTTTTTTCTTCCATCAGCTTTTCCCACTTGTGAGACCCTCACGGAGTTCACCTGTTCCAACGGACGCTGCATCAGTGAAAGTGGCGCTGCGATTCAGGTTTGGACATTTTTCCGCCGCACCGTTTGGGCCACTTACAACTCGCCGGTAAATTTGTTCAGACGACGACTGCGGCGATGGTAGCGATGAAGCGGGCTGCGCCCGGCCTTGCGCCAACAACCAGTTCCAGTGCGCTGGCGGCCGCTGCATCCCGGGTCACTGGGCCTGCGATGGCGATAACGACTGCGGAGACTTCAGCGATGAGAACACCACCTGCCGGGGTGGATCAGCAGGTGAGAAGGAATTCACAGATTATATACATGCTAATATATAAAGACAAGCTTTACTCTGAACAGGACAAGGCAAGAAAAAAAAAATAAAAATAATAATACAAAAAAGAAATTATTCGCCCTGTGATTCAAATTTGACTTTAAATTAAAAAATAATTTTCCCTAGCTTGACAGCGCAATTTTTTCCCATGCAAGCTGTGACTTGTAACGACGGGGTTGTTTCTTCATGTCCATTTTAGCGTGCTAATTGTGGTTTGGCAAATCAAGGCAAGGCATAAATTCATCCGTTGTAATTACGAGTTCAGCAATGAATCATCTTAATTTGAATAACGTTGTTTTAACACTCATGTGTGACTAATCTTATCTAGTCGCCGTTCTGGGGGAACTTCAACATCGGGAGCTGAATCATTTCATCTAATTAATGCAGAGCGCGGGGGGAAAAAAACAACTAATGCAGCCTCACAGCTCATTCGCTTGTCATTGGAATATGTCGAGTATTCATCAAACCATTTTGTGACGCTGGTGGGCCCGCCTCTGAGCACAAAGGAGCGAGTCAGCCTGAGCTTTGACTCTACTTTTGAGCTTTGCGTCACAAGCGTTGAGCTGTCAGCACCACCTCATTTCAGGGTTGAATCTTTTCTCTTGAAACACAAACAACGCCAGGCTGCTTATTATTTTCTCGTTTCTGTTGTGCTTAAGATGAAGAATTATGTCCTTCGAATGTTCTTAGGCAGAAATGAAGCCGTACTCGGAGTGACCTCACGGTTCTTTTGAAATGATTCAGTGTAAAACCATGGCAGAAGACCATATTGGGAAATCCAGAACGCCGACGGCATATGGCCGTCAACATCGGTCTCAAAATGTTCATTTTGGAAACCAAACAACAAGAGAATAGCAGCCCTATAAATACAAATATCTCAACAATAAAACGTGTCCCCATGGAATGATTCCAGGCTGTTGCGCCTTGGCCCGCGACGGCGCGTCGCGGAGCACTGTTGCGATCCAATCAATAGTTGAGTGACTTTCCTTTCAGCCCTGCCATCTGTGATTGAGTGCAGCGGGGAGGAATTCCACTGTGTCACAGATGGGACCTGCATCCCCGAGCGCTGGAGATGCGACGGAGACAAGGATTGCGAAGACGCCAGCGACGAGAAAGACTGCCGAGGCACCAAAAGGATGTGCGACCCCAAGGCCAAGTTTACCTGCAAAGATACGGGTAATGTTGCACAAAAGAATATTGGATTGTTTAAATGAACAAGCTCACCAAAGCATTATGAATTCTTGCGTGAGTCTTTACCCAGGTTAATATCAGATGAAGGCACAGCGTGACGGATGAGACTAAAAATAAGACACGCATTTGTTCATGCATCAAGCCATGAAAAAATTAAATGTATGGAAAACACTATTAAATAAGAGACGTCTGTAGTTGGTTCATCCAAAATAGTGTTTTGATGCTTTTTTTATTATTATTGAAAAAATTAGATATTTTTGAAATATTACAGAAAAAATAGTTTCTGTTAATACACTCGACTAATGCAAACACTTTTTTGTGCCACCACTCTTTGAATAATGATGCTTTTGTGTTTTGCATTTTCTTTGCCCATTTTTTATTCATCCCACTGCTTTTTTTCATCCCACAAGCTGTAAATGTCTTTTATCAATTCAGTCAAAGGAACATCGTTTTATTATTGTGGCGCATTTCTGTCTAATATATATTGTTTTCATGTCTTTTCAATTACTACTGCGCTGGCGTCACACCAAGCGTTAAACATGCCGTGTACGGATAATGTTATATATTCTTTTTTTTTTTTTAATGGGAAGCCAGTACGAGAGCTTCCACGTCAATATCGACAAACATACCCATCTGAACGCACACACAATGCCACCCTCAGCTGTCGCTCCTTCCTCCCACACACACACACATACACACACACTGATCTGGCACCAAGAATAAACCAACTTTGAAGGAAAATCTGTAAATTGGAAGTTGCTGCAATCCTGCACCAGCACAAAAATGATGAGGCACGCTATGATGTTTTGCTTTGCTCGCCTCCGTCAGTAGTTCCACCTACTTCTATCGAAGGTGCGCCGTGAAGGAATGCTGCGCTCTAAACAAGCCGCGCAAATGAGCAACACAAGTTCTCTAACTATTCACTTGAAACAATGTCTATGTACTGTCTTTGAAGCTTGACAAATATTCTTGTCATAAAAGTAACTCATTTAAACAATATGGCCTGGCTGGTCGAAATAAAACCTGCATTGTTCCCGTTGCCATGGCAACAAGTTGATTTGTCCACAAGTGAACCAGCTCGACAGGCCTCATGCAGTATTAAGCGAGGTACACCGTACTGATTTTTAACATTCCCACAGATTTTTTTTAATGTGCTGTACCCCACATAACGACCAGGAAGACTTTATATGTATCATTTATTGATTTATGGAATATGAATCCCCGTTTCCAGGGAAGTGTATCACAAAGAGCTGGGTATGCGACGGCGACATCGACTGCGAGGACCGCTCGGACGAGGAGTCGTGCGAGTCGTCCGTCTGTAAGCCGCCCAAGTACCACTGTGCCAACGACACCTCCGTCTGCCTGACACCGGACAAGATCTGCAACAGTAAAGTGGACTGTGCCGACCGCTCGGACGAAGGACCCGTTTGCGGTAATCTCTTTTAATTTCAAATTGTTAGGACTGACTTCATCACACACATTTATATTCCGCTTCAACTGCGTCCTCTCTTTGTAAGCTCCCCACACCCAACCCATGAGTGATACAACTTGGGCTTGGCATTTCAAAATCCAAAGTATTCGGAAGTTACGGCTTAGCGAAGGGCGGCCAAGGTCTGTTGCACCAGATGAAGAAAATGTCCTAAAGTCGTCGCAATGAGTTGAAAAACTCAAAAGACTCGCCCATTCTCCTCCTTTTGGTCAAAGAGTCCCGGTCGAGCGCATCGCTGAGGTGACGTTCGAAAAGGAAAATAAATAAGTCGGGAGGCGAGGACAGGACAGGCAGAGAATTTCTAAAGTTTGATCTTTGAAAGCATCTCTGCATTGGATACGGTCTGACGAAAATACGACGGCATGCTGAGCGCATCCCCGCCAGTTTGAGGTTGGGGTGAACCTGACCTTTTAAGTTTGGAGCCCAACTTGGTGGATACTGCAGCTGCAAAACAGCTTGAATACATTCCAAATTGTCAACAACATTGGGAGCTTTGCTGCCATTCTTTTGGTTCCTCTTCTTTAAATAGACATCTGGTCGATCAAACTTCAGCGAGGAATTGTCAAAAGGCAGCTTCTGATGTTTAAATACTCAAACCTTGGTTTCCAGTTCTCCCGAGAAAAGAAGCTTTGGAAAAAAAATGCAATATTCATCAAATACAGTATCAACTGCATATTTAGTTCTTAGTAGCGTATAGCGGGAACCTGTGTGGGCCATATTGTCATTTTTCATGAAGTCTATGCGTCATCGACATTCAATTGCAAAAGTGCACGGCCATCAATTTTCCCCTTTATCTCGCGCAGGGTCGCAAAGAGTTGCAAGCTGTCACCGATGACACGCTCGGACAGATTGCTCTTAAATTGCCGGGCTGACGCGTCCAGACAGACAGCCGTTCACTCACTCTTGGGCTGTTTTGCCCATCATGCCTTGGTGATGACACTCTTACATCGATGGGCATTATCGCAATTATCAATCCCTGTGGCACCACCGAATTGCTGCAATGACATACGCAGTTAATTTATATTTGGAATCATTTCATGACTGTATGTTTTTATGACGTGTAACATTAGGGCTCGCAAGTATTTTTAGAATAGATTATTCAATAGGTTTATCCATTCAGTAATCAAATAATTGATTACTCTGCCAACGAGTTGGACTTGTTGAGTGTTTTATCCGTTTACAATTTTATTTTGCTTGAAAGCGTTGGACCCTATCAGACAATGATTTAGATCATAGGTGTCAAAGTCGAGGCCCGGGGGCCAGATACGGCCCACCACATCATTTGATGTGGCCCCCGAAGAGAAATTGCGCATCGACTTCATCTGTCAATACCAAAGTTACAAATTGTCTTCACTTTTAAAAAAGACAGATATTGCTAGCAAGTTTTGTTACCATTGATATTTTAAACATATTTGAACAGTTTTTATTAGTCTTCGGTTTCAAACTTAGTTATTCATCAGTTTGTTGACGATCATAATGGCCCTCCGAAGGAAACTATAACGACGATGCGGCCCGCGACAAAAATCAGTTTGACACCCCTGTTTAAGTCAGACAATGATTATTCAATCGATGGTCGATACATTTTGACACCTCCTAAAAAATATGTTGGGGAAGGCTGGGAGGAATTAATGGTGTGCTCAACTCTTCTAATCTCCTTTTTCTCACCAACATTGTTTGGCCCAACATGTTATTGTTGTTTATCGGCGCACGTTGTAGCCTCACTGCAGTGCCAGATCACTGACCAGAAGGACAAACAATGAGGAAATACTCTGGCTTAATGATCAGCAAGTGTTGTCCAAGTCCCATATGAGGGAAGAATGAGATCTCTCGCGGCTAGCACTCTCCCTCTAATCTCTCCAAATGACCAGCGCAAACATGGAGTTTCATTTTCTCCAGCAGCACTCGCCAAGCCTCAGGGGTGCCCTTTAGGACCCTCGAGTGCTTGCATTATCTCAGCTGAGAAAAGAAGCCTTTCCCTCAAAGTCAATTAGGTTGTGCCCAGGGAGACCTTCAGGCTCTTTTTTTGATTTGCACCAGATGACCAGATCTCACAGCCACCATTAGCTGTTGTGACCGCCAATTTGCCCATTTCTGTGTCTTTCCACACGGATGCTCGGCATTTAAGTGAGAAGAATGATACTGTAAATAAATAAAAATAAAATGGCATGTGGGATTTTCATGAATAGGTTCTGACTAGAAGAGAGAAAAATATCATACTTCATGTGCTGCTGGACCAGAAAAGTGCCTTAAATAGTTCATAACTGCCAACAAATACGGTTTCATCATCTTTCCAAACTATTACACTTCTTGGCTGACTGTTTTCTTCTGCACTGTGGCATTAGTGATCCATTTTTAATAACACAAATGTATCAAAATATCGTCTGAATAACATCATGACTTTAGTCATTTTGTGACACTTCTCAAACGGTTTAAACCTTCGAGAAATAGGTCTCCGGCTATTTCAAGTCTTTTCTCTGCCAGTGTTCCGATGGTGAGACACGTTGCCATTTGTTTACCTCAGACTTGTGTCTGGTGGCCCGAGGCGGCTGCAGCCACATGTGCACGGTGGCGCCGGGGAAAGGGGTCGTGTGTTCCTGTCCGCCGGGACTTCACCTGGACTCCAGCAACAAGACATGCGAGGTGGTGGACTACTGCAGTCGCCACCTGAAGTGCAGCCAAGTGTGTGAGCAGTACAAGACCACAGTCAAGTGCTCGTGTTATCCCGGATGGAGGCTGGACCCCGACGGAGACAGCTGCCACAGCACAGGTAACGCCTCGCCTCGCCTCGGGGATGCTGGCGAATGCTAATTTGTAGCCGTGCTAGACTTGATCCTCACTGGCTTCTTTAGAACATGGAATTGTCCTGTTGTTGCTGACCCCAGAGTTTGGAAATTTAATGAGAGGGCCATATATGAATTGCAAGCATCAAATGTCTTGAAAATACCATGAATGCCAACATTGGCGTTCTGAAGCGTTTGGAAACATACAAATTGAATAAAAGGGGTTCAAAGATTTAGCCTTGAGGGACTCCACATGTTACGGCCATTGGATCAGATCACCACTGATACCTTGATTTACTGAAACTCAAGCAGTTGCTCTTTGGTCAGGCAGTGATAAATATACACTCGCAGTCATGACTTTAAACGGTTTCTCATCATCTGAATACGAAACCATGTCTGACTTATGACTGGAAGTGAAGTTCACGCTTTGTTTGTTCTGTAATACATTTGCATATTCATTTGAACAAATGCAGATATAAATGTGAAAGTTTTCTTCCCTTTTTGGAATTCTCAAGAGCAGCGCTACTCTGCAAAACAGGAACAGAGGGTGCTTTGTGAGGTCAAATTCAATCTCATTCAATTATTGGAGACATGCGCGTGCTGACTGGTGAATGTCTCATTCTATCTGCAGTGATGCGCCGCCGCCGCCGCCGCCGCCGCCGCCGCCGCCGCGCACCCACAAACCACAGCTTGCGTCACCTTTGCAGACATTCTCCTAAAAGCAAATCCTTTGCAAGCAGACACTTTGTCAATGTTGCTTCGGAGTATTTCCAATGTTGTTATTGAATGAGCTACTTTTCATGAGTCTCACACACATACACACACGCAGGCATTGTCACAGGCAGATTAATGGGCCTTGTTTTGATTACTCGCTTCTCCATTTTCATTTCAAGACTGATGGCATTCGCAGCTCTAATCACACATTAACGTGAAAGAGAACACAACCATTTTCTCCCTGGAAGGCGATCAAAATTGTCGCACTTTGTCATAAATCATACTTTGCATGCCAACAAAAACAATTTCATCTGGAGAGAGGTGTCATTGGATTCTTTGTGATGTCCCGAGTGCACAGCCGCTCCACATTTGTCTTTGCGCGTGATAAAAGCCTTTCTTAGCAAAATCTGCGAGTGCAGATGTTTTTCTCTTATTAGGACGACGAGTGTCATTGAAGCGAGGATGCCGTTTTAATTGCATTTGCGCTGTCATTTCAGAAGGATTTATTTGATGTTTAGAGGGCATAAAAATACGTCAGCCAATTAAAACAAAGTGCATTTTATTGAGGAGTGCATTTGAATATTTTATTGAACATGCGCATTGTGTTACGGATTAAAACGAAGAAACAGCTTTCGGATCCAAAGCAGTTCTGGAGGCAGAAATAATTTGGCTCATTAAACCGAGTCTCAGTGGGCAGACTTTAGTAGCACAAACGCTGCTGCCACCTTAAGGACTTGTCCTGGGATTTTGCAATTTCCTGCACCAGTACAATCAACCCAAGTCCCAGAATGAGACTCCAAGTACCTAAACAAACGCTAGCAAAAAAGGCTTGCCCGGGCTTGGCGAGAGCTGCGACAAACAAACATCAACTTGACGTTGACATCAAACTGACAAGGACTGAACGAAAGCAGCAAATTAAATACAAAGTGACGAGACAGTGAGGAAGACGCAAAGTGCTGGAGGAAGGTCCCCAAGCTAGCTGTCTAGTCCAACTTTTGTTGATTCCCTTTGCGCCTTCTTTCTCACATGTGCGCACACTCATGGCCAACAACAAAGCGCTCTAAAGTGGCTACGCTAGCAGACTATCTGAAGGGAAGATACATTTGAGGTGAATTCGCAAACTGAGGGTCTTTAAATAAAGCCACGAACACACAATATCTTGTCATATTTCTCAAGTCAATCACAGATCCCTGCAAAATCTACTTTGGTCCAGTCAATGTGTTCCATCCCACCACCGACTGTATGCATAAAAGGTAACAATAGCAGATAAGTAGTGTTGTACCGTAGATCCATTTAAAGGAGATCACAGCTTGCCACTCAGAGTTGATGTCACGCCATCCATTAAGTGATCCCCTGGTGTCACACTCTCAATATAAACAAGCTCCTTGTTTGCTGTCACTTTCCCGGGCTCAGATCCCTTTGAGGCTTTCATCATTTTCTCCATTCGCCACGAGATAAGACGGATAGACCTTCACAAGAGGGACTACAGCCTGCTTGTACCGGGGCTGAGGAATACCATCGCCTTGGATTTCCACTTTAATCGCAGCCTCCTTTACTGGACAGATGTGGTGGAGGATAAGATCTACCGGGGAAGGCTCTCCGAGACTGGAGGTAGGCCAACGTGTGAGCTCGTGGCGTGTGTACATACACAAACGACTCGAGTGATGTCGCCGCTAAAGGGACCCTTGTGGGTGATAACGGCTTATTTTATTCACCGGCCCTGACTTGGTGGGGATAAAAATATCTTCAACAGCAAGATTCTTCAAATTAATTAAACTGTAAACGGCTTTTTTGAGGGGAATTGCTTGCTGAAGCCTATCTGCTACAAGTGTCTTTGGTTTTCTATCTCAGGGGTGACTGGGATTGAGGTGGTCATACAACACGGCCTGGCCACCCCGGAAGGCCTGGCTGTGGACTGGGTTACGGGAAAACTGTACTGGATCGACAGTAATCTGGACCAGATCGAGGTAGCCCAACTGGATGGACAAATGCGGGCAACGCTGATAGCGGGCGGGATGGAACATCCCCGAGCCATCGCTTTGGACCCACGGCAAGGGTACGTATCTGGAGATGGTGCTCCTATTGGCTTTCGGATGTTAGAATAACTGATAATGGACAATAAGAATATTAGTTTTTTTTTGGGGGGGGGGGGGTCATGGCATTTGATCAAGGGTGTGTAAACTTTTTCTATGAGTGTAAACATGTTGTTTGGATTCTCTTTCCAAGCAAGCTTGATCCAAATCAGATAAAATATGACCACTGCCCAGCATGCAGATGCGTAATATTGATATTCTGCAGTTTGGCCACTGCCCTGAAATTGGGAGCTCATCCCTGATTAATGCGCCGCACTGCTTGAACTCTGACTGTATAGTGAGCCAAGAATATTTTCAGATTAAAGCAAAAGCCAGACATTCCTAGAATCAATTTAACACTCTTAAGACTTGCGTAATCTGCTTCTGCTCTCTCCCCTATGCTACTCTTAACACATCGGGGAGGATGGCTAAAACGTTACGGCCATCCGGCCAAGGATTAATGGCTGCTCTCTGTGCTCTTTCATTCCCGAGCTATAATTCTAATCTAATTACTTGAATCCACTCAAAGTAGAGGTCCATTGATCAGCCAGACCTTATCAAGTGAACGCGGCTATCGAGCCCGACACGGCTATTTGGTCCTGACGCTTTTGTTGACGTCACTGGGTTATTTTGCTCAAGTTGACTTTGTGAAGCAAAGCCAAATCTGTGCTAGTCCGTACTCAGGATAGCGTTAACGGTCGCCTGGACGGTGTTCATTTTCAGGCCTCATTGAGCTGCAAAAAGTCATCATAAAACAGATGGTCTCCTGGTTCAAGGTCTGCCGCGGGTTGTAGCGAGGTCACACTCGGCTGTTGTTCTGGGACACTGGCTGCATCTGTCAATGAGGGCGCTCGCTCGCTCGCTCGCTCGCTAATGGATTTTGTTTGTTTTCCTCACAACCAAACCAACACGAGTCGAGATGTTTGAGTTAGGGCAGCGTACTGTTTTAGCTTTGCCACCTTGCGGGAAGCCTGATGTGGTTCTCGTGACGGCAGCATTCTCTTCTGGACCGACTGGGATGCCACGTTCCCCCGAATCGAGGCGGCGTCGATGAGCGGACAAGGTCGTCACATTGTGTTTAAAGATATGGAGATTGGAGCCTGGCCCAATGGACTGACACTGGATCATCTGGAAAAGAGGATTATTTGGACCGATGCACGGTACTCAAGTATTCGCGTCGCTTCCCTTCCGGTATGAGCAAAGGGACTTTGATATGGAGCTTCGTGGCGCTCTCTTTAACAGCTCGGACGCTATTTTCTCGGCGCTCTACGACGGCAGCGGCGTCATCGAGATCCTCAAGGGCCACGAATACCTGTCGCACCCTTTTGCCGTCTCGCTCTTCGGAGGAAGCGTCTACTGGACGGATTGGAGGACCAACACTCTGGCAAGGGCCAATAAGTGGACGGGTCAAAACGTCACCGTCATCCAGAAGACCAGCGCTCAACCTTTTGACCTGCAGATCTTCCATTCCAGTCGACAGCCGCAAGGTCAGCACTTGGCAAAATATTGCGAGTATATCTTCTTATCGTTTGGGTTTCATACAATGACACCGCAAATGATTATCATTAGACTGATCCATTACTGTTTCCAATTGAAAGATCAAATACAAAGCTAATCTCATGTTATTTGCATTCCTGCCCAAATTCCCAATGTGACAGTTCGAGTGCAAACCGTGTACCGTGCAGAAACGAGTATTACCATCATGCTAATCGGGCTTACGTCAATTTAACGCTTCCTCCGCTTTCCCCAATGTGTCACCAATTAATTATCATTTCCTTCCTGTAGCAGCATTGGACGATAGACAGATGGCATCAAATGGAGTCTGACTTCCTCAATCCTTTCTTATATTCAGAGGCGCGTGCGCCCGCGTATGCTTTGCTGACCCCCGAACATTTGGCCGAGAGCAAGGCGAAGAATGGGCTGCGATGCGATACGACAAAGAATGAAAATATAATATGCAGCCGCTCTCAGATGCCGGTGAATGGCATTTTCACCGGAGGCTCTCCAAACACAAAGGGGCGGGCGCGTCACGGAGAGAGTAGGCGAACAATCATTAGCAGATTAGAAAGCACACAGCAGTTCTGTTACGCTCATTTGCATATCTCACAAATGATTGACTTTTACCAGCGACGACGACCACGAGCGACCCGTCTCTATTGTCTAACGACGACAGAGCACAAAATGTGTTCTATTCATCCGATGCATCACATGCTACAGTATTCAGATGGCCGGCATTTGTCGAGCACC
Organism: Syngnathus acus; assembly: GCF_901709675.1. Lineage (NCBI taxonomy): Eukaryota > Metazoa > Chordata > Actinopteri > Syngnathiformes > Syngnathidae > Syngnathus > Syngnathus acus. The sequence goes on along the minus strand of NC_051105.1, from coordinate 1,653,113 downwards.
GGCTCGTTTGAGCGAGATGCTACGAGGATGTTACCATCACTGTGACGCCGTGTCCCATTCCGACCCGTCTGCTGAATTTTAAACACGGCTCTCATGTACCTACTATTTATTTTAAATTTGCCCTCAGGTGGACTCGTGTGTTTCAACCACTCAAGTGTTTTGTTTCATTTCTGCTCTACTTTTGTCATCATAAACGAGTCAGAGTAAATGTTTTTTTTTTTTTCTCCAACGCTTACCGAGCATTCGCAAACGAGATGCTTTATTGACATCACAGCAGAAAATTGTTTCACTTGTCCCTTTTTGACACAGCATTTGTGTTTGCTTGCCATTTCAACATTTTAGCTCTCAAAGAGCCTCTCGGTATTTGTTTTCTTTTGTCCGTTGACGCTTCTGCTTTCTCTCAGCCTCCAACCCTTGCGAGGGAAATGATGGACGCGGTCCCTGCTCGCATCTGTGTCTCATCAATTATAACTCCACCGCGTCTTGCACCTGTCCGCACCTTATGAAGCTCTCGCCCGACCAACAATCCTGCTTTGGTGAGCAGAAAGATTTGTCATTTTTCATACTTTGCTCCTATGACAGCGGCGATGTAGAGGAGAAGATCAGCAATTACAGGAACGCCGTTTGATTGACGTTGAGAAATATTTGCTTTTTTTATATGGACATTGCTAGCCCCCATGTCGTATCCAATTTCAAATGAGACAATTATCAGACCTATTGTGATTGGTTTATAATCATTTGTTTTGTACTTGTGGAACTTTATCATGTCCATTGCGCGTAAAAAAAATGGAGCTTAGAGTCCCTGTAAAGTAAAAGTAATATCTTGGAAAATTGTATCTAAAAAAAAAAAAAATGGCAGTGATATACAATGAGGCTTTAAACTCGTGAAAAATAATAATCGTTTGCACTTTCAATTGTATTGGGAGCAACGACTGTCAAGCTATTTTCAACTGCTCAACTGTCAATCAAATGGCACTCCTAGCGAGTAGAAAAGTGGATACTACGTTGCGCGGCATTTTCTTTTCAAGCAATGCATCCACTTAAAGTATTTTTCTCTGAATTCATTACTTAGGATCTTGAAGATTTAGAAGGACTTTTTTGTTGTATTTCTATCTGACATTCCCACGTGCTGTCAGCATCTACACTCGGCCTTCGCATTTGAAGGTTAATGTCTTAACCCTTTCGGACTTGTTGCTGTTCTTTCCTGATCACAGCCTTGAAAAGATTTCTCCTCTATGTGCGGCGCTCGGAAATCCGAGGCGTGGACATCGACAACCCGTACATGAACGTCATGACGGCCTTAACGGTGCCGGACATTGACGATGTCACCGTGGTGGATTACGACGCAGAGGAAGAGAGGATTTATTGGGCTGACATTAAAACCCAAACTATTAAACGGGCTTTCATCAATGGCACCCAACTGGAGACCATCATTTCTTCAGGTGGGAGAATTTCTCGTGGCCCAGTAAAATTTCAACGTACGGTTTCTACGTAATAGCTTGCGTTGTGTGCTTTCCGGCAGACATCGTCAACTGCCGCGGTCTGGCTTTGGACTGGCTTTCCAGGAACTTATATTGGCTTAGCTCGGAGAATGACGAGTCACAAATCAATGTTGCTCGCTTTGATGGCTCCCTGAAGACTTCAGTCATCCACGGCATTGATAAACCCAGATGCCTTGTAGTGCACCCCGTCAAGGGGTAAGTAGATTAAACAAGTCGGTATCCATCATCACTATGTCGCCGTCAATGCGCACGATTAACAACCCTGACTGGCGAGCAAGACGGAAGGGATTGTTCCGATCAACGGTCATCGGGATAAGCCTAATCGATCGGATGATAACGGCAATTAATAAATTGGATTATACCGCCGGGGTATGCTGTGCGGAGGTCTAAGTGTTCACCTGTCCCTCAGGAAAATCTATTGGACAGATGGCAACACCATTAACATGGCCAACATGGACGGAAGTAACAGCAAGGTCCTCCACCAGAACCAGAGGGAACCTGTCGGTCAGTACCACAGCATTTGCCGCATACCTAATTAGACCGCCCACCATGCCACCTCATAGGGAAAACTGAGCTAGTATTTTTCCACTCATCACATCAGTTTGTCACGGAACAAAGCATCCTTACGTATGATTCAACAGCGAACAAAACAGCCTTCCCGTGGAGGGTTATGTCTTTTTTTTTTTTTTGTCATGTCGACAAAGAATGTGTCCAAGCTCATCTGGGATTTTCTGTAGTCTTAAAGATGAACATGCATTCATGCAGCTGCCAGCTGGCGTGCACGTTTGTGAAACCAGCATGATTGTGACAATCGTAGAAGATTAAGGCAATTCGGCAGTTTCTCTCCACGGGAACGTAGGGGTTGTGGTTACCTGCGTGGCGTTATGGAGTACACGGCTCTCAAATACTGAAATATAGCATCATATTTTTATGAACCACTTTTCATGATAATGAGCTGGAGCTTACCCCGGCCAACGTTTGAGTGAAAGGCTGGACTGGTTCCGCCGAAAAGGTCACTAGTCAATCATAGGCCACATGCTGTACCGAGAAACAACCATACTTATGTTTCAACATAGTTACGATTCAGAGTTGTCAATGAGGTTGTTTTGGGAGAAAGTCGGAGTACCTGAGAAACTTCACACAATCACAGGGAGAACATGGCGTCCCCACACAGGAAGACCAACTCTTAAATAAATAATCCAAAATAATCAACGTCTAGCCACTGGCTCACTCTACGACAGTAATTAAGCAATATCACACCAAACGAAATATTGCTGTACCGTAAGTCATGGCAGTAATTTGGTCCCAGATAATTGGCGTCACATTGGTGTGACAAATTTGCCCTGTCTGACCAAACTGTTACAATCTGAAATGTAACAATAAATCTCACTTTGTTGTTCTTTGTTTCAGGTCTCTCGGTGGACTACGCCGCTAACAAGCTATACTGGATTAGTTCGGCCAATAACACCATCAACAGGTGCAATTTAGACGGAACTGGGCTTGAGGTGCTGGAAACCCTAAAGAAAGATCTCAACAAAGGCACCGCTCTGGCCGTAATGGGTGAGTTTCTCCCATTTGCATAGGTGCATTGAACTATATTTATTGAAAAGAAGCATGCTAGCTGCAAAAGCGTAAACACAGATGGCTGTTGTACTCTTCATTGTACTTTTTCATTCTGTATCTTGTTAGAGTGATTTGTGTCGACACTTCTTCCCTTAAATTGACTGCGACTGCAGTTGTTTGCTATTTAGAAAAGGCTTTTATTATTGCGCTCACAAATGGGAGCGAGAAGGGAAGGTGACAAAGAATAATGGCGGCGTATTAGCAGGTACAGCCAAACGGCGGAATCATCTCCGTCGCTGGCCATCAATCACAATTAATGTGGAGGAAATTGTTTGCGATGGGAACGTGAGCAACAGCGCAAACTTTGTGAAATAGAGACTTCTCACATTGCCTTGACAGTACATTTGTCACACAGTAACAACTTGAGGTTCTGGTTCATCCAGGTATGACGTGTTTTATATTAGCGAGCAATTTTGATTGCGATGATTCGACGTGATATTTGGCTTCATCTTTTCGGCCTGTGTTTATCCTTTTGTGTTGATGTTAGAAAAAGAATATACGTATATGAATCTGATCACATTGTCCGTCAAAGGTCAGATCATGCTCTGATTTCTGGAGTTGTTGATTTTACATTTAGGTCAACGATTGATCGTGTAAGCAGCATAATGTAAATTGTACATCGCTATCTGTGCAAGCAAGATTTTTAGACGAGCAGAAATCTGAAGCGTATGTAAAAATGTCAGATGAGATCATTACAATTGCGAGCGTATTTTTGTTTGTTTGGATTGAACCAAGAGATGATGTGACTACATCTCACTTCTCACAGGTCAATAAGGTCAGCAAACGAGTTGAATACGCTTTCAGGTTGACGCAGTGCAAACGCAAATCGACCACGATTGCAAATACTGACGGTGTCATTCGCAACCGAACTTTATCTCGTCATTGGCTTTGTTTAGAACGTAATGAGATTGCCGAGGTTAAGATCGGGCTGTGATTGGTGTGTGTTTCGCCGACTAATTATATCACTTCAAGATCAATAGGATGAATAAACAAGACGGTCATCGTTTAGGCAGATTCATCCAACTGCGACTGAGCACCGGTTATGTTCTTGTGTCTCCTGTCGTGATCAATTAGTTGGTTTCGTTTGAAATATTTAAGGTTCATCCAAGGCGGCCTCGTGAGTAAACAAGGTAGGCTCTATTTCGATCGGGAAAAGAATGTCCCTCGTGCGGCAAGAGACAGAAGCAGACACAAAATCGCTGAACACAGAGAAATGAATTAACCGTTTTATTGCAAATGGCTGCGGGATAAAATCAATCAATTCATTTTTCTTGTAACTGTACGTGCACCGCCGCGCTGGCTGGGAGAAGGTCTTCCCGCCGGCGCGGCGCGTTGATACACTATACGGGGACGTTCTATAGCTCTGGAGTAATTGGATTGGCTGGAGGGACACGGGAAGACCCCTCTTTAGAAAGGTAGGCCATTCATCAACCCGGACTCGCCTTGAATCTAACAAGCGGCTGATGTGGAAATTGAATATGATGTGCCACAAGCGAGCAATCACAACCGGCCGGCGCGCCCCACGCCATCAAATTAACATCGAGAGCAAAGCTAATCTAGGCCCCGCGTGCCCTTCGGGGTCAAGCCTTGTGTAAACTTGGTGTCGACTGTCATTTGCGCTCACGGTAATTCCAGTTTTTGTCACCACTCGCCATTGGACCTGAAGCGGAAATTATTCCTCTGTGTGTACGTGGAGTGGGATGAACCAATAAAACATTGAAGGGATGCTCGTGGTCCGATCCGAACGATAAACTGTTGACTTGGAAATGAGGAATTTCCCATTTATTGTAATGGGATAATAAATTGAACTTGTGCATGCACTCAGGGCCAACAACGAGGCGCTCTATTTTGGGCCATATTTGACAAACGGCGATGTAGACGACCGACAGTGTCCGGGCCGTCGCCGCAATTCTCAAATGATGATCCTTTTAAGTTACGACTTCCACCTCCTACTAAATGTTGCCCCCCGAGCTCTCTGGGTTGTCAAGCACTCATCCTTCAAGTTTTGACAATTATTACCATAACACAAATCCAAAACTAATACACCGTCCGTTATGAGTCGGTTGGCGTATTTTAAGTCCAAAGTCAACTCTATACTTTTTTAATCATACGCTACACACATCATGTGTGGCAGCTTTATGGTCACACATAAATCCTCTGCTTTCTTCCAGCTAGTTGTGAAGGTTGCATTATACACTTTGACCCATTTTGCTTTGAAATGAAAATGGACATCAATGGTCCCGAACCTTTTTCGTACCATGGACTGATTTCACATAAAGCCATAGTTTGAAAAATTAAAAACAAAGACGACTACAACTCCAGCAATATTTTCACTGACATCTATCTCTCTATTCTTTTGTTTTTGGGGGGCTATAGGCAATGAACTATGGTGGGCAGATGATGAATCTGCACAACTCGGAACTGTCAACAAGAGAGATGGACGGAAATTTGTCAATCTGAGAAACAAGACTGGCGGGGTCCTTCACATGAAGGTGTATGACCGGGAAGGTCAGAAAGGTGTGTAGTCAAATATCTGCTGAGTGGCACACTTCATATTTTTCAAAGTCATTTGTCACGGATCATCCATTGAGACAATGCTTGACAATGAGGCAGTCTAAAATGGCCACGATTCAGTGAAAGTTGCATTTATAGGTATAGCTAGCAAGCTAATTATACATCACAACGATGCCGGATAACCGATATTGCTAATTAAGATTTTGTTTTTACAGCAGGGGAAGGGTAACGCCTAAATACATCACATGGCACCGTTTAAGGAAACTTTAGGAAACTTGAAATGGTCGAAAACAAACGCTTCTCTCTCATCTCTGTCAGAAGGATTTTCTAATACTCGTGCTGGCTTTGGTTAACTTTCAGGAAGGAACCTTTGCCAAATCAACAACGGCGGATGTTCGCAGCTCTGTTTTCCAACGTCTGAAAGCAGCCGAAGCTGCTCTTGCACTGTTGGATACAACCTCAGAAGCGATCGCATGTCCTGTGAGGGTACGTTTTCTAGTTCAAAGAACTGCCATTGCACAGAGATTTGTTATGCATACATATTTTTCCATCTTGTGTGGGTTTTATGGTTTACTGGAGTTTGCTGTTTACCCAAAGGTATGGATTCATTTGTGATGTATTCCATCCATGAGGGTATAAGAGGGATTTCTCTGGACCCAAAGGACAATGCTGAAGCCCTCATGCCAATCACGGGGACGCTTTTTGCTGTGGGGCTGGACTTTCATGCAGGTAAGTCGCTGACAGATTAATGCGTCGAGTTTGTTTCGCCTGGGGCGTTTCGAAGGTTATTTACATTTTGGACCTCACGTATATCCAAACAGTATATGCAATTCAGGTTAAGATCTTTTATGTTTGGCTTGTGTTATTTCAACAGAGAAGATCCACTGATGATAGAGTTGTAAATTAAATTGCTGTTTGTGGAATTGAGTGGATTGCTTGATTGTTTGTGATTAATCACAATTAGTTGCAATTCATCTGAATTGGTTTGATTACTAAATTGAAGGAATACGGAAAGTGATTCAGAGTGATTTTTTTATTATGTCAGCAATGAGGGTCTATGGATCTAAGCAGGAATGTGCATCTCAACCTTTTATCTAATCTTTTCCCATTTTGCATGGTGGAAAAATGGCCTTTTTATTCGAAAGCCAACATGGTTTGCTTGCCTTCATTTCCTCCAAGCTCATCCGCCTTAAAATAAACAGGTCAAGGGAGGAGTCCTTCTTTGCTATATTTTGAATAATGGTCCACGGGCTGGCGGGATGCAGCTTTGATGGAGTAATCACATGACATTACAGGCAAGCCTGGGTATGAATAACAGTCAGCCTCTGAAACAATTGGAATACAAATCAATTCCCCAGATAATGCATCAAGGAAGCGCAGCCTGCATTGCCAAGCAAGAAGCAAATGGCGCGTACTGTAATTTGTTACCTCCCTACTTCCCTTCGACTCTCTCCATGATAAAAAATAATAGATTCGTCGCAAAGACAGACGATCTAGCCTGGTCGCACTCCCACGTATGTAATGGAATGTAAATGATGACTAAGGCAGTCCAAAGGATATCATTACCTGAACTGAAAACTGAAGAGATATTCCTACCTCATCCGCAACAATAAGCCTGATGCTGGCTGATTGGAATAAAAAGACGCCATTTATCAAACGACCGAAAAATCGGTCTTCACTTCTACCTAAGATGCTAATATGTTGGTTATATACGAGCCATGGCAGGTTGAAGGTCGCTGGATGCCAGCCGCTATCAGCCGGCTGCACGCGAGCGTGTCATCTGTTTAGGACCCGCCTGCAAGCTAGTAACCGTGTTGTAATGGAAATTCAAATCCCTGCATACCGGGGCTTGCGCACACACTCCAACAGAGCTGAGCCCAGCCAGCATATTTAGAGTGAAAAGCTGCTTAAGACCTTCCATAAACTCCTTCTCTTTCACATGCCGTCACTGAGCACTTAATGTGAGCGACTCCAGAAATAATGTGAAATCCTGACATGACCACAAGCATTTTAAAAAGGTTGAAATACTCACTAAGTCTGGGCGACATTAGAGACTTAGCGTAAAATAGCTTGTCAAGTAGTCGTCGTTTTATTGCAAACGTAGGCACGGTCATGTAGGAGACGGCGTCAAGTTAGCGGGAACGAGACGAGCAAGTTGCCGCTGTTGTCCGTCGTTGCTATTCCTCAGAAAATAATTCAAACGAGCCCAATAGTATTGATTTGTGGGAAAAAACGATGGACTTGACCATATTTGGACATAGAAGATTTCCAGCAGACAACAATAAAATAGAATACAAAAGTGCTTCCTCCATCTTTGCTTATGCCAATGAGGATTTCATAACAAAAATAGTCAACACTGATTTTACCAACAGTACATTTTGCATCACACAGTTTCTGCCATCCTTGAATGTTTACCCTGTATGCTTTTTTCCCCGTCACCTTTTATCGTCCCCCACAAGATTTAGTGAAATGGGCCTTGCTGTGATAAAAAGTGTTTTCATGAGCTGCATTGTTTGAGGGCCCCAAAAAGTCGGAGGCACTCACATCCATCATCTGAGCTCGCCGTGTCATTAACTGCTCTAACAGGGAACGACACCGTGTACTGGACGGACATGGGCCTTAACAGAATATCCAGAGCAAAACGAGATCAGACCTGGAGGGAGGACATTGTAACGTCTGGCATTAGCAGGGTGGAAGGCATTGCTGTTGACTGGATGGCCGGTTCGTCTTTGAACTCTTCAATGCCATTTTTGTTTTCACATCTTGGTTTGTATTTGAACAGCAAGACGATTTTTCCACAGGGAATCTTTACTGGACAGACCACGGCTTCAATCTCATCGAAATATCTCGTTTGAACGGCGCGTACCGCTCGGTGGTCATATCTGAAGGTCTGGATCAGCCCCGAGGCATCGCTGTCCACCCTCAGAAGGGGTAGGCAAACGGATATGACCGTCACTATTATTGTTTTCCTGTCATAGTATTCCAAAGCCATGTTTGACGCTTTTTAAAAATGAAAATACTTGTTCTTACGGAGAATACCTGAAACAAACATCTGCACAGCAACCAGTCCAACATATATCTCCGTTGCTCGGCAGCTATCTCTTCTGGACCGAGTGGGGCCAGAATCCGTGTATTGGCCGCTCCCGCTTGGATGGTTCGGACCAAGTCACCTTGGTCAACTCGGGTATTATGTGGCCCAACGGCATTTCTATCGACTACGAGGTAAAGTCCGTCGGTCCTCGCCTCGGTTCCTGACCTCGTCTTATCCTTTTACGGCACAGATATGGCCGCAGCGAGTGTGTCTAATATACATTTTAAAATTGCTTCTCAGGAAAATACATTATACTGGTGTGACGCCCGGACCGATAAGATCGAGAGGATCAACCTTGAGACAGGCGAGAGCCGGGAGATAGTACTGTCTTCGGCCAACGTGGACCTCTTCTCAGTGGCTGTCTTTGGGCCTTACATCTACTGGGCTGACAGGTAAGGCTCTCTTTTTCTTTCAAGGCACCACACAAGGCTTTTCTTGCGACATTAAGCTGATATTAACCCTCCACTTTAAAGGTTATGTGGAAAGCTAAGGCGCTAAGGATGTCCTGATCAAGAGTGTAGCCTTTTAATAAAGGTTATCTCCAGATCGTGAGTCCGATACTTTTGTTTTCATTGCAGCAGAAGATTGCAGTATTGATTCCGTATGACTGAATGTTATGTGCGTATGTTATCTGCAGCACAGAGAGCAGACTTGAGCGGAAAACAAAGCCACTGACAGTGGATATCAGGAGACAATAGTGTTTCTCATCTGGCTGGTTTAGTATTAATACTTTTGATTCAATATACTGTAGTTCATTTTTAGTAGGATGTTAGATTGGTTGACTAAAGCAGACCATCTAAAAAATAGAGAACACTGGCATGCAAATATTTTTTGGATTCTCTGTGAAACATTCCTTACATTCAATTGAATTATGTCATGTTACGAATATGTTTGGTGGTCGTTTTTGGCAAAGGCTAGAACGGATTACCATCTTTTTCGGACTTTAATTGCATTGTTGCTCAAGTTAGTGAGGGAGCTTTTCATTTAATGTCTGGAACTTATCTGACCTGCCTCAAGGTCTGTTCCATAAATCCAAGTGAAGAGGAACAAATAAGAAGCAATTTGGAAAATGGCAAAAAAGTCATTCTTTCACATCTTTTGCAGCCAAGTGGAGAACTGCGAGAAGACTTGATTTCTTTGCTCTGTAGAAATATCCAGTTAGTATAAAGCCGTCGCTATGGAGGCTTTCTTTCTTATCTCCTTGGCGGCAGTCATTGTTTACAGGCTTCCAGTCAATTCTGTCTCTGTTGACATCAAAACTCCCATCCGTAGGCGCGTCCTCAAAGGACACTGATGTGTCATTATTTGGTTGTCCTTAAGGCCATCATTTTGAGGCGAGGCAAAATTGATTTTTGACTTTACATGCCTGTATTGTCTTGAATCCAGCCTCTGCAAAAGGTTAGTCTGCAGCGACAGCTGAGTGCCTCTTGTGAAGAAAGTGGGATTTATTGTGTTCTTCTCCACGACTCGTCCTAATCTATGTTCAAATGCTTTGGTGGCTATATCGGGTTTTACTTTGGTGCTCTGATCTTTCTATCGATATCATTTCGCAATGAAAACAAAAATCGATAAAAGAAAGCCAGAACGCGGCTCTGAAAATATATCTTCTTCGCAAAAAGTCAAATCACTTTTTCACCTACTGCGCTCCAGGGCCTTCTCCAACGGTTCAATCCGACGAGGCTTGAAGACTGACAGCAGCGAGGCCGTGACAATGAGGAGTGGCCTCGGGGTCAATTTGAAGAGTGTGGCGGTCTTCACCAGAGGCAGAGAGAAAGGTTGTGCATTTCATTTGCAGAGCTCATTTTCAAATTTGGTGAAAACGCCTACCATTCCATTTTTGTTCGTCCCGTAGGTTCGAACCCATGCGCCAGGAACAACGGCGGTTGTCGACAGCTTTGCTTTCACGTGGGCAGCGGGCGTCGAACCTGCTCCTGCGCCCACGGCCGCTTATCGGAGAACGGCTTTTCCTGCGAGCGCTACGAAGGTTATCTTCTCTACTCTGAGAGGACGAGTCTGAAAAGCATCCACCTCGCCGACGAGAATGACCTCAACTCGCCGGTGCAGCCTTTGGAAAACCTGGCTCTTTTCAAGAATGTCATCGCCTTGGCATTTGACTACGGTCAACATACGCTTGGCACCAATCGCATCTTTTTCAGTGACGTGCACTTTGGAAACATCCAGATGATCAACGACGACTGGACTGGACACTCAGTCATTGCAGAAAGTAAGTGATCGTCATATTCACCGTGTTTTTGATGCTTTGCAACCTGGTAACCAAAGTCATGTTTTTGTCTGTTCCTGAATAATATTTGAATATATCGTGACCCGTCTTTAATGTGATCTGCCGTTCGAAGTTTGATCGCACTAAAACCAAAGCAGCGTCGTCACGCCCAAAAAAATAATTGTGTGCAGTAAGTGACCGTTAAGAGCCCAAACGTAATCGTCGACGGGTCACGCGGTTCCAACACGCTCAGACCGGCCATTTCAGGAAAATCATGGCATTTTCCCCAATTTCACAATGGCAAAAATGCCGGTAATTTCGATTTTAAATGTAGACTGTCATAAAAGGCAAGCTTGTCAGCTCAATAGGTGTATTGCTTTTTACAAGTGTCACTTAAGTATTGACGAGAACACGGCTGGAAAAGAAGAGAGCAGAGAAAATCTCGTCTGCTCGCTCTGGACTCTCCGTGATTGGATGACGTTTCCCCTGAGAACAAGGCTCGGCTCTGGCCAAATCTACACACACACACAGTACAATCACACACGCACACACTGCAGGAAGCTGGCAGAGCGTTGCTGATCCCCTCCTTCACACAACCTCAACTCAGCTGATTCTGCGTTATCAGCCAATTTAATGGATGTTATCGCCTCATTTTTGAAGCAGTGCATCGGAAAAAGTGCAAGCACCTTCATGAGACTTTTACACAATACATCTAGAATAGATAGTTGTTTGAGAAGCAACATTGCAGATATCGATGTTTTTCGGATGAGTTTCAATTCATTTGAACGGATGAAAAATATCTGTAATTCAGTTTTGTCCAGTCTCAACTTTTCATTTATTGATATGTAAGATGTTGTCGTAACCAATTACAGTATTGTAGCCTACTGACGATAAATGACATAGATTATCTTATTTTCTAGATGTTTTATATTGAAATGCTAATTAATTATTTTGTCCTGAGGGAGTAAGCCGGGCACGTCAAATTAAGATAAAGGTTTATCAGTAAAAAGAAAAATACTTTTACTGTCCCCATTTCATCTTTCCTCCCGCCGGTGGGCATCATTTTTGAATCAGCAACAGCTGATATATTTTGCTCGACATAAAAGTGGCATTTTGAACTTGTGCTTGCATCCCGCCATTAATGCAAAGTGCAGATGTTAATCATGCATACTTCCCTAATTAATCTCCACGTCCCCCAATAATTAATCCTTCAACCCACCAACAATTTGCGGCAAACTCGGCCAGATGGCTTTTATTGCAAACTATTAATTAGCAATCGGCTGACTCGGTACACGTCTTGGAGGTTTTGGGTTTGTGGGCTCCGTGCTGGGAATGGACACGCAAACTTTCTTTAACTATTTGTCTTGTTTTGCACGTTTTCCTCTGATGCCGTGATCAGATGTTATGCAAATCCAAACGTCTAAATTTAGTTCTTTTATTGTTTATCATCAGTAACGCTAGCTCCTGTTGTTGACACAATACGGCACATTCAAGTAGCTAATCCCTTGGCCTTTGCCGTGTTCCTCATAATGAAAGGAATTCTGTCTTCATAACAACAAACATGTGTTCTGCTGGATGAAATGCGTAAAGTCAATACGCTTCCTGGGGTGGTGTCTTAGAATTGTGCAAAATCCATAAATCATCGAAGTACCGTGACATTTGAGAGAAAGTTTCATGGGCGCTTTTTAATCTTTTTGGGCAAAGATCCTGATTTTAAATATACTCGAGGCAAAGCTGTTGTTGTGGTTGAAATTTTGACTGGGACAAGGTTACCGTCGTTATTGTTGACGGCGTTATCGTTGCTTTTGTGGTTCTCTTATTGTTCGGTTTCATCGGAAACACTTCCTCTGTGTTTTGTCCCACATAAACGTCAACAAAGCCAACGGGGAATATGAAATGTCCCAACTTGTGACAAATGAGGAATGGAATCACCAAAATTCCCTTGGTGACCTCACATTACCTACTTTACTTGTCTATAATGATGTTTTGCAAATTTCCTGGATTTGTTTTGACATTTTTTAAGACCCGCAAGCTTATGATACTTAATTCCCAACTGGATAATGCAATCATCTTAATTACAGAAGTCGGGAAGTACATTTTGGCAGAGATATGCACTCGAGTGAAGTTTCTGATTTGCACGACTCGATCGGATCTCAACACTTAAAAATTCATGACCCCATAACTAGAACAGTCTTTACTCACGATATTATTTTCAGTTTAACCGGGGGGGCATGGATAGTTGGCAAAAATTACATTTGGTAGAGGTCAGACACATTTTCGCACAACTTGGAAATACGTCTGATTGCAAAAGTCCATCGCGTTGCCAAATAATTGTCCGTCCCGCATGCTCCAGATTTGAGTCGTCGTTTTACGGCAATCACCAAGGAAAGTCATCCAAATTCAAATGGAGTTGACCATCTGTTGTCAATATTTCCAACTCAAATCTTCGGGTCGAAAAACGGAGCTGGCCCGTAATGTAATTACCAAAAACATAAGGGTGCTATTTTCACCCATCTGTCCGTGTACAATAAACATTTCAGAAGACGCTGACAACTTGATTAGAAGGCGAATGATTGAAGGATGGAAGCAAGATGTCTCCGCTATTCACAGAACCTTCATTACCGAGCTCCTCTGACGATGACCTTTGAAAATACGCTGTCTAATGCATGACAATTGCAAGACTCCATTACACCAGATAACCACTGAAGTCAACAAACGTGTTTGAGTTAGTCCTAGTTTTAGCCATGCCCGCAAAATGGAAAGTTCACAATTGCGAAAGATCACCACAATTGAGTACTCCCATCATTCCGTGCCCGCAAATGTTCTTGAAACAACTTTTCAATGTCTTTGAGGGAAATGAACAAGTTAGTTTTGTTGTTGCAGGCGTGGGTTCGGTCGAGGGGTTGGCCTACCACCGAGCCTGGGACATGCTCTATTGGAGCAGCTCCACGACCTCCACCATCACCAGGCAAACCATCGAGCAGAGAGGAACTGGTGTTCTTGGCCGGGAGGCTGTGGTTACGCTTTCTGAGGAAGACCACCCACACGCCTTGGCCCTGGATGAGTGTCAAAAGTCAGTAGTCCAAATTTACTCCAGTCATCACACAGTTCTCGAGGTCTGTCAGAAAAGTTCAAGGACTGCCATCACCATCTGAGTATCTGTTTGGGAGTTGATGAGCTGCTGTCGGTTTAGGATTCATTAATTTTTTTACAAGAGGTGGACGTGGAGGACACGTTTGTAAGTTCGAGATAAAACAGCAAACTACATCAGGTGATTCAATAAATAAATAAATATGGAGCAGCGTTAAGCGATTTAAGCGGCACCGTTAGCGTTTCATGTTTTTTGTGATTCTTATCTATAGATCTCACAGGAGCTGGAAGCCTTGATCGATCCTTGTTGAACTGTTATCTTCTTAAATGTTTCTCGCCAGCCCTCTTGGAGACTTAATAAAACCAGGATATAAATCATTCTTTTTTTTTTTTTTTTACACCATGCAGGTGTTTGTATTTTTAGCACTATCTCACAACCCGTGATGCGTGTCGGTATTATCGTGTTGAAAAGGAGTTGGGCTTTATCTGTGATGAGCTCCTCGTGGGTGAAAGGGAACGAAGCTGTCATGCTGCGCAGTTACAGGCCGGAAAATGTTGATGTCATTGATGCCATCTTTGAATTTTCAACACAACAGAATTGTAAACTGCAGTGAAATGAGTACAATCCATTTTCCAGGCGAGATTAGCAGCTCGCATTGTTTGGCCTTTGACTTGGTGAGGTGAAATAGTGTCGTGGTGTCGCTCATTTGTCCTCTTCCACTTCTCAGCCTGATGTTTTGGAGCAACTGGAACGAGCAGAGAGCCAGCATCATGAGGGCAACTTTATCAGGCAAGAACATGAGGATTATCGTCAGCACGGATATCCTGACACCCAACGGACTGACCATTGATCACAAAGCAGAGAAGCTCTACTTTTCCGACAGAAGCCTCGGCAAGATCGAGAGATGCGATTTCGACGGATCCGCCCGATATGTGAGTATGAATATGCATGTTGTCATCTATGCATGAATCTTGGTGGTGTGCATTCCAATTGACATAAGGGCACAATGTCTTTTCTTTTGGCATGGATTAAACGCGTAGCCCAGCAGCTTGGCCCATCTCAATTAGCAATGCATATGTTGACTGAGCCGGCAAGTCAGCTGCAAAGCCTTCACCTCGGGGTCCCTACCCTACCTAGGCCTCCTGCAGTTCAATTCCCCGTAATGAAGGCATTGCTATGAGATCGCTCGGGGTGCACTCCAATTAAAATGTGTAAATTAAACCCAAAGTGGCTGACGGGCAACTTCAGCAGTTGTCCAGACTGCAAAAGTAAAAGCCTCAACATAGGTGTGCCCCACCTTTTTGTCAATAGAGCTGGCATTTTAAAAAATCCCACGTTACTGCTTATTTATTAAAGTTGAGCAATTCTGGAAGATATCCAAGTAGTAATTAAAAGGCAGAATCACTCGCGCTGTGATGCTATACTGTAGCGGAAAAGCTCACAAGATGGTCGGGTTCAGGATATTAGACCATCCTTTTGTGCCTTGTACATTTCTAATTTACAGTGGTATAATTTGATAATAATATAATTTCATAATAATATAATTAATTTAATAATAATATAATTTAATAATAATATACCATAATATAATATATGTGACAATAATGAAATCTTCTTTGCCCATCAGAAAAAACAGTTTCCCAGAGAAAACCAATGTCTGAAATTTGTTTTTATTCAGAAAAATAGCCGTCTATATTATTGTACTAAATTCAGTAATAATCTAATTAGTCATAATGTAAAGTAATGAAACCCGTTTTGCTTCAATTCAATGGACATTAATCGTCAGTATAATTCATCCATACTGGAATATTGTACACGGCGACGGTCCCAGATCCTAACTCAGTCATATTTGTCGTGATTCACAGAGGATAAAGAAAGTACGTAATATAAATAACAAATCCTAAATGTTCTATAAGGCCAGCGACGCGCAACATCCTGTTTGCATTTCCGCACAAGGCATACGCTTTTGTGTGTAACGCTTCCCAAACCCCCAAATAATTTGCTGGCAGTATGTCGCCCCATCTGGCGCGCGACGCTTCCACCTCGCTCCGTCACTGTCTGGCTCGCACTCATCCCGCGGCCAGTTGTTGCATCTGCGTGCCGGGCTTCTTTAATCAACACCTGTCCTAATCATCCCAGTATGGCACGGGGCTAATGTGACGCCGCTTACAAGCCTGTTCGGCTAATGGCAGCGACGACGGGGCTGCCGCGGGCTAGCGTCCTCTCACGTGAGTCCCACTAGGAGGAAGCTGATGGATTCCTTCTAGCCTGCCAATGACAGTGCAATTGACCCCCCTGCAACATCTGGGTTCAGCACTCGTCTGGGGTGATGTGTTGATTAATGCAAGGACACATTAGGATCTACATTAATTCCTTGGCAATTTCTCTGAATGCTCCTCCGGCCAGATCATGAACAGATGGTTGTGGATGAAAGGGAAATTGCTGACAACGCTCTTGAATATGCTTGTTCCGGCCGGGTATTCGACATGTCCATATTGCTTGGCGCAAATCCTCCAACTGCAACTTCCAGGTCATTGTCAAGTCAGATCAAGGAAACTTCTACGGACTTGCCATCCATGCCGATTTCATTTACTGGTCAGACTGGGCCCGAAGGTCGGTGCTGCGCGCCGACAAATACACGGGCGGAGACGTCAAGGTGCTGCGAGCAGACGTTCCTCATCAGCCCATGGGAATTATCGCCGTTGCTAAGGATACAAACAACTGTGAGTCTATTAAATGTGTGTGTTCAATTGGTCATTTCCAACCAAAGTCTGCTGTAAGAAATGATCCAATTTTCCCCCAAACATATTCGTATCCACCCATTATATGAACCGTACATTTTATGTCATGAATATTGTGACAAAATGTTGATGTTGCCTTTTTTTTTTGTAAAACCGGAACAAAAATTAGCCATAAAACAAATGTACATTTTTTTACTCCTTGCCTTGGGTAACGATGTGAAGGACTGAAGGTTTGTGTGTGTGTTCATAGTATGCATCCATCAATAATATTGTCTGGCAATAATAATAATACGGTAGTTAAGATTAGGTGCTGTGACATGAACGTTTCTTATTGACTTCCATAATGAAGACACTGTCACATTTACATTTTACACGCAGTTTTATGTTCTATGTAGATTATTGCCGACAAGCGCAAACATGCAATTGATTTTTATTCATGTGCGAGATCTCCAAAGCTGCATTTGGGAAAAACATCTTAATATATTTGAGTTTTGCCACAGCAGCTGCACATGAATCGGATTAGAAAATCCCTCCCAGGAGTCATCGCCATCACTCGTAAAGAATCACCTTTGGTCGTGATTCAACTGAAGAAGGCGCATTTCCCTAGAAACAAACGATCACATTGATTACATTTGGAATATCGTCCAGGTAACGGTCGAGTCGATTGAAAAAGAAAACGACGAGGTGTTTGGGTCTCGCGGAAAGCCGGGTGACGGATCACATCCAAACGAGGTTGCTTGCGGATGCTTAGTGCGGCTTTGATTGTTTTTGAAGGTGAGCTCTCACCGTGTCAACATATGAACGGAGGCTGCGGCGACCTCTGCCTCCTGACCGCCCAAGGGAGGGTCAACTGCACTTGCCGCGGAGAACGCGTCCTCCTCGATGACAACAGATGCATGTGTAAGTCCCATTCAATTATGCAAAGGCCACAATCGCTAACCCGTGAAGTATTTGCACCAGCCGATATTGATTTCAATGCTACTTGTCAGGGATTTGTTATTTGGACATGCATAGCTTAACCTTGGTGTTTACAGTCTGGTGGTGGCTAAAGTACGGCCCGCGGGCCTCAGACGGACCGCTGCCAGCTTTCACGTGTCTTAACGAGCAAGAATCCTGATTTTCATGTCAATGATTATCAATGAATTAAACATATTTATCTAAACAGCAGTCGTTAGATATTATGGGTTGTTTTTTATCATATGGCACGTTTACTTTCCATTAGATATTATGGGTTTGACATTGGTTTTTATCATAGGGCACGTTTACTTCCCATTACTGCACATCCCGAATTCAAATTTTGCCCTTACTGCAGCAAAAAAGTCATCTTGCAACATCCACAGCGAGTTTGAGTGTGGGAACGGAGAGTGCATTAGCTACGAGCTTACCTGCGACGGAATCGCACACTGCAAAGATAAATCCGATGAAAAGATGCAGTACTGTGGTAAGAGAGCGCTGGAGTGATATGAATCATGAATCGAATGCAAATGTTTTATGCAAATGGCTCTTCGGGGTTTTCCATCACACTTTTCCAGATAACAGGAACTGCCGAAAGGGTTTCAAGCCCTGCTACAACCAACGCTGCGTGGACAACGGTCACTTCTGCGACGGGATCGACGACTGCGGGGATAACTCCGATGAAGCTTTCTGTGCCAGTGAGTCAAGGCCGCTCGTCGCCGTGTTCAAAGCGTCCTGAAACGACCCCACGTTCATGCTTATATTGTTACAAGCCACAAAAGCACATGCTGCGCTAAGCCTCTCTCCTTCTAATGAGCCCTGAGATTACCGAGGATGCACAAAAGACGAGGCCCACCCTCGACGGACGGCCCCAAAAAGCTGCTTTTCAGTGTCTGGACAATCCTTCTTTTGGTTCTTCACCCAGCAGGCTGCAGACCTTTTGTTTAGTTTGGAAGTCAGCGTAAGAAGCGGTGGAACTGGGGAACAATCCCAAAAACAATGAGAAATTGGGTCTGTTACAAAGAAGAAGAAAAAAATACTTGAATCTCTCTGGTCGTAGGAGTAGCCAAGTTAGGAAAATGTGGGACTTAATGTCAGAAAAATACGGTATTTGGAAAACAGTTTATAACCAAGACAAGCAAGAACCTTGTACCAAAGGAGATTTTTTTTGTATGTGTGCCGTACTTGTAATGCCGACAGTGTGTTACCCTTGTGAAATGTTAATTCCCTCCCCACAGATGTCACATGTGGCTCATCAGAATTAGCCTGCAAGGATGGGAGCTGCGTTCCCGTCCCCGCCTGGTGCAACCAGGTCATCGACTGCGCCGATGCCTCGGATGAAAAAAATTGCAGTGAGTCCTGAAGGCTTTGCATTCCACTTACAATGGAAACATAAAGCCACAGTTGGAGCCGGCCGGCCTCCGGAATATGCGCGTCACTCGGATCACGGAAAATAATGGCCGGAACCTACCTCGAGCTTTTACCGCGGCGGTGACAGACAGTTATTGTGCGCCTGTCGTTTGTATTCAGACCACAGCGACTGCTCTCACTATTACAAGTTGGGGGTGAAAGAAAAAGATTTCATCAGATGCAACTCAACCTCTCTCTGCATCCACCCTTCGTGGATCTGCGACGGCGCCAACGATTGCGGAGATTATGCCGATGAGGCCAACTGCCAGGGTGAGTCGCAGCAGATGGACATCGTTGCCAATGATCTCAATCGATAGGAGAAAGAGCTTCGATTCAAATCTAATGTCAACTTTTTTTTCTTGCTCATTCAGTTTCCCATGAGCAGAAATGTGAGGAAGGCCACTTTTCATGTCCCAGTGGGAATTGCATCTCCAGTGTTTGGCTTTGCGATGGCCAGAAAGACTGCGAGGATGGCGCGGACGAATTCCAGTGCGGTAAACTAACAAATGTCCACTCAGTGACCTGGAAAAAGTTGTTTCAGAACACTATTCCTATCACGTGTTTATCTAGTCATCAAAAAAAGAAGCCTTTTTGCGTTTTGTTCATTTAGCCAGATCCGGCCTTGTTTAACGAGACGACCGAGTAAGACGCACTGATTATTTAGATTGCCATTAAGCAATTTCATATGACTTTGTTTTACTCTCTTATATTGGAGACGGATCTTTTTTGAAAGTCAAATTCACATCCTAAACTCCTCGTCTCCATAGGCTAACAATTAATCAGCAATCTGATTATTGTTCTTTTGAAGGGCATATGCTAAGCAGCTTCCTTGCCATGCCTCATTTTAAATGGGTAACAAGCCGAGACGCTATTGACTCTAGATGGAGACTGATAGCATTTTTTTTTTTTTTGTATCGCTTTTGACAAGTTACAAAGTCTACAAAGTGACCGTTGCTAAAATTCCCCAAGGTTTACAGGCTCTGTTCAGTTGAGCACGACTATTTAATTGGCGAACTTGCATTGCACTGCACTGGGGGAGAATCATTTATTATATGTACAGCAGCCTCAGCGAGCCATAGGTCGGGCTGTTTAAATGGACCGAAACGGAATGTGCTTCAACTTCAGTCAGAGTTTGATTTCATTGTTGTTCAGAGGCAAAGTTAGTATTGTTTAAAGCATAGGTGTCAAAGTCAAGCCCGGGGGCCAGATACGGCCCACCACATCATTTATCATCATGTGGCCCGCGAAGACAAATTGTGCATCGACTTCATGTGTCAATACTAAAATTGCAAATTGTCTTTACTTTTAAAAAACAAAAGAGATATTACTCCGTTTTTATTATCATGCAGCTTTTTCAAATATTTGCGCCGTTTTCACTCGTCTCTGATTTCAAAACGTATTCATCAGTTTGATGTGTAGCTTATAGTGTATATCATGTATGGTTTACATTTTTATTTTATTTTGACACTGACGTGATGCATATTATGATTGTGATCATTATTAGTCAAATTGTTCCAAATCCAGCCTTGTTTTTCTGCGATTCCATCACTGGTCATTCTGAGAAGATTAATACCAAACGCAGTTGTATTTGCTGAGGATATTACAAGCCCTTGCCTGGTTTGTCTTCCCTGTCTGAGCGGCGCCTTTGTTCACATTTCCGTCGCTAGGCAGCGGAAGGCAGTTCTGGCTTGGCATTCATTTGTCTTTGAGTTATCTGATATGTTGTTTAAATTATTGTCGCAGGGGTGCATTACACACGAGCTTTTCCATTTCCTCATTTGCTGCCAGTGTGAAATAATGACAGCCCCCGTGCTTCATATTTGCCGAATAGATATGAATTATTCCAACGTTCTGAATAGCATTTCAGGACAAGTAGACAATAGTCCCGTTCGGCTGCGTTAATTATCATATAAAAAGCTCCAGCCGCCGTTAATCTGACTGGAAAAGCTAAAAAAAAAAAAGAGTTTCCGGAAAATGTCATCGCATTTCAAATAATTTCCAATTCTACATCCTCTTGGATAAAATAATCATTTGTCACTCGGCTGAGGAGAATATGCTTTAGCGCTTGGTGTGAGAAAGAAAAGAATACGGTGACTTTGATACATTTAACATGTCAGGCCTGCTATTTTGTAATGCACTTGAAGTGCAAATTTGCCTTCACGTACAGCGAGTCTGCATAATCACACTTTCCGCTTTTAGCCATTTAACATGCTTCGAAGCGTTATCTTACATCTTCAAAGTCTGACAGCAAGGTAAATGCACAAGAAGCTTCACAAGCAGAATCCATAGCCATCTTCTTCTTTTTTTTTGCCGTCACCTGACCCGCAGCGCGCATCCTTCTTTTCCTCTCTCGTCAGAGCTGGCAACGGCGAGAAAGCCGACATTGAACGACTCCCGGGAGGGAGGGGCGGGAACGCGGAGTGACTTACAGACAGACGCGCACTCAACGCACATCATGACAATATGTGCATTTCCACATCATCATGGCTAGCCACCATGCCTTTCCATTAACCTCTAACTGTTTCCCATCAGCACCGGCTGCTTCTTACCAAATAGATGACAGGAAATTACCCCGGATAATCAATTCCTCCGAGCTTTGATATTTAAAAGCGTGTTGCATGGAGGCCATCATCATTAGCTTAGTTTCACCAGCCGAGCTGTATGGCCACATTTAATCGTAGACGACAATTAAAAAAAAAAAGTACATATAAAAGGCTAAACGTGCCAGTGGATGAGTGTGACCTACCCGCAGGGTACCGTTTTTTGTTTCAGTTCAAAAAACAAGCACATATTTTTGCCTCAGGAGGTATAAGTACACGTAGCATTATGCTAACCATGCAGAGACACAGACAAGCTAGTGGGGTCATGATTATACAAATAATTGTATGGAAATCTCCTCCAGGTCATACATATAAATCCATCAATCGAAAATCGCTTGGTGTTGAAGTGTGTTGTTATGTTGCCGCGTAAACAATTTCTTACTTTCTGTGTGTGACCCTGAAGTGTCATTACGGGAAATATTTGGATGTGAATAATACAAGCACGGCGGTAACTAAGTGTGCTTTCTCGTTCCATGTATTCTTTTCTTTTGTGTCATCTGAGCGGTGCTTAATGGCAAAGAAAATTCAAACCAGGAGGCCGGGCGTCTTTCGTTTGATAAAAAATAAATACCCTCAGCCCTTTCAAGTGTGTGTGGTAATTTGTCCCCAATGTGCCCATTGATTTTTTTGTCCCCCACCCTCCCGTCTTGGCTCTGCAGACTCGTCATGCTTGTGGAACCAGTTTGCCTGCTCCAAGAATAAATGCATCGCCAAACAATGGCTGTGCGACGGCGAGAACGACTGCGACGACGGCCTCGATGAGAGCGTGCAAATATGCGGTAAATGCCCGTTAAGTTGTCGACAGGAAAGGTCGCGCCGACTGCGTGACGGGACACAACGCCTTCTGTTTCCTCAAGCAGAGCAAAAAAAAAAACAATGTACCAAAATAAAGCAATCTTAATGAGAAGATTATAAGGAGACTGCAGGCGTCTCTGATGACTCAGGTGGTCATAAATAGATTTTTAACGGAGGTCCACGAGGCACAGTTACTTCGGGGGATGAAGACGCGTGCGAGTCATGAAAAGCAGATGAGCAGATTAGCGTTCATCAGGAAATATTTACATCACGGACTAAAGCCGTGCAAGTTTTAATCACAGCCAACTTTTTTCAAATAAGCTTGGATTTGAAGTAACCAATTTGTTTACAGTTTTATATGGGAGTAGATGTCAGTCAATGGGCCAATCGATATTTGCCAAGGGCCTTTAAAAATATCCAGCCTGTTTTCTCTCTTCTGCTTCCTCCTTGAGAATGTTTTTGTGGCTTCAAAAAATACAGTCGGATTATAAGAAAACAGTCAATTGATTGCATTCTATTTTTACGAATGCAATTATACCTTGACCATGAATCCAAATTGTTACGGCTTTTGTTTTTTCCGTCAGGCTCAGTGACATGCGCCCCAGGGCTGTTCAGCTGCCCGGGATCATATGCTTGTGTTCCGAAACGCTGGCTCTGTGATGGCGAGAGAGACTGCCCTGATGGGAGCGATGAACTTTCTGCAGCTGGCTGTGGTAAACTCAAAACTTGCTGTCTTATCAAAGTTGACCAGGTCACTGCTGCAGTTAGGCTTTTTTTTTTTTTTTATCAAACACTTTGGTGAATCAGATCAGCCAGAAATCACAAAACACTGTTATTACGTACGAAGCAAATAATATTAAAATGCAAACATAGCATTTCAAAACGATTACCCTGGCGGCCGCATGGCGATTAGACTCCTGATCGATGTCAATGGAAGCTTTGCGAGTATATCGTTTTTTGTCCATTACCTTCCCCTTGATATTTATGTAAAAAGCTTGGAAGCCATTACGGAGGGGAGAAAAATAAGTCTTCTTGAGCTGTGCACTTTGTTCGTTGACTTTGAATCCATCGAGAGTCTGCAATAATATTGCCAGCCAGCAGCCTTGAAATATTTTTGCAGCTCATTTACATTGCTGCCAATGCCCACTCAGCATTTTCACACAAATGATTATTATTCCGTTGAAGACTTTGCGTCGTTGTGCTTTTTAGCACCCAACAACTCGTGCGACGACAGCTCCTTTCACTGCCACAACAAAGCTTGCATCCCCCAGCGATTTGTCTGCGACCACGACGACGACTGCGGAGACGGATCCGACGAGTCTGCGGAATGCGGCAAGTCCACGACTTTGGCGCCCTTTTGCTCTGAATATTCATTTGCCGTTTATCGCGATGACCTCATTTGCATGCGCTCGACTTCTTCTCTTTCATTCCAATTTTTAATAGGATAGCCTAATGACAGCTCGGGGCTGCGAATGACAGTAGGAAAACGAAAATGAAGTCAAAAATGCCAATGCACCTCGAACAAGCTTCATAAATGATTAAAATGATACGGAGAATTATTGTTGATTAAATGAAACAATCTGGAATGAGATTTTTTTTGGGGCATAAGACAATGAGCTGTCATTTGTTTATTTTGATGAAACTGATGATACGTTGTGCAAAAAAAATAGAAATATATTTTCCACCACTGTTGCCAGGCTCTTATCGCAGAATTGAGTCGGCCGTTAAACTGGCTTGTCAGTGTGCAGCTTGCAGAAAATGCGTGTGTCCGTCTTTGTGCAGTGTACCGCTCGTGCGGATCGGGAGAATTTCGCTGCGGGGACGGCCGCTGTCTTCTCAGCGCGCAGTGGGAGTGCGACGGCTACGCCGACTGCCCCGACCGCTCGGACGAACTGCCTCTCAACCTCAAATGTCTGGCCGCAGGTAAGAGTGCCGTTTGACTCCCAGCTGGAAGCTTTGAAACAGACTTGCCGGCAGTGATGAGGACACGCCATTGGAACAAAAGCCGTTAGAACCCAGCGAGCGCCCGTGACTAAATGGTTCAAGGTCCTACGTCAGGACAAAAAACAAAGAAAATCCCCCAGCGACTTTGCTTTATGCACATCTCTGTCTTTTCAGGAAGTTTGTGCAACGGCTCCTTTTTCATGTGCTCCAACGGACGCTGTATTTCCGAGGGCAATCTCTGCGACGGGAGAGACGACTGCGGCGACCAGTCGGATGAGAGAAACTGCAACGTCAATGAGTGCTTGAATCGACGAGTGAGCCGCTGCACGCAGGACTGCCAGGATCTCGCTGTTGGCTACAAGGTAAGAGCCCGCTACAAACCGACTTCATTGGGTGCGAATCTTTGTCGGCCGGTGCATCTTTTGTTCGTATTTTAAATGCCATATTTGTCAAACAGCTGGTTAGGAAGTTGCTATGAGGGCCCCATTGTAGTGTTGATGAAAAACGGGGGCACCCTCCATCATTTAAATTGCCCATCCCTGCCCTCGAGGCCATAATCCAAAAAACGATGACTCAGCGCAATCTGACTAGATGCGTAAAGGTTCTTCTGTCTTCTAGCAGAGCCATGAAATCATTGCTCCATTGTTGCTTTTGTCTTATTGTGGGAATCGTGTTTGGAGCGAAGAAAGTAATCCCGTTTTGTTCGTCGACTCCACTAATACATTTTTACCGAGTTCAAATTCGAAGATGCCGGCCGAGCGCCTTCTCAAGGTGGATCGTGGAACGTTTCGCGGCTGCTGCTAAATCCGTCCCGAGCTGGTAAAAGCGGGAGGGCCGTGCATACGTTGACTTTTGCGATCACTTTGAATCTCTCAAGGACACTTTAATCAGATGCCAACAAGTGCTTGCGCTCACTGCCTATTCCTGGTGTGCGATGTCAGGGTGGAATCCGGGTCAAGGCCGCATCCGGCGTAGCCTCGGCCATCGCTGCTGTCACACTGTGAATGTTTATGCCTTCAGCCTTGGATTTGTCTCCTTCTCCGCTGGATGCCCAAGATGCGAGCGACTCGCTGTGTCTGAAAAGAAGCTGAAAGCGCAATAAACTTGCGCTTTCCTGCCGTGACGGGGTCACAACTGGATAAGGAGCACATCGATGTGGACCTTGATATTCAGACATTTGTGGTCTCAGCAGTAGACTGGAGACTAGCCAGCCAATATGCACAACAGTAGCTGAGACCAGCATTCTTGGTCACGTCGTGTCTCTCAAATGGACCTTCTGGTTCTCCGATCAGTGCAAATGCTGGCCCGGCTTCCGCTTGAAGGACGACGGCAGGACTTGCGTGGATGTGGACGAATGCTCCAGCAGCCTCCCCTGCAGCCAGCGTTGCATCAACACCTACGGCTCCTACAAATGCTTGTGCGTGGACGGCTACGAAGCCCTCCAGCGCAACCCGGACGTTTGCAAAGCTGCATCAGGTTGGCGTAGATTCAGCGTTTCATTTTTCTCTCATTAGAATTCAAGTGTTGACTGAGAAGCCATTTGCATGCGTTCCCCTTTGCAGCCGAAGAGCCTTTTCTCATCATGGCCGACCACCACGAGATTCGGAAGCTGAGCGTGGATGGCTCCAATTACACCATCTTGAAACAGGTAAGGCAAATGACCTTTGGCCTTGCCACCTTAGCTACCTTGTACCGTTTCGTGCCATGGTAACTGACGCTGCAACGGAAGGAATATTTTGGAACCCTTGACCCAAATGTTTCCAAGAAACCTTTGAATATACGAGTCATACTGAAGACAGAAAACAAACCTAGCATGTCCGCGTCGTGTCATTTGATAAAATATTGAAGATGTAGAGCAGAAAATCAGCAACGGTTGCTTTCTCGGTGTGTAAAACCGGGAATGCTTTTTTGGAACACGACTTGATGACAAACTTGTCGTTAACTTTGCCGGAAGCTTTCTATACTTTCCACAGGGACAGTCAAAAATGTAGATCTGAGCGTGCTGATACTAAAAAGGCGCATGCTGATTTAATCTCAACAGATGATATTCGAAGTAGTGCGACGCTCCCGAGGGGCACTTTGGCGCCTGTCTGGGAAGGTGTTGATGATCTGATGAAGATGTCTCATTTCACCTGCCGGATTATCTGGCACCTTTTCAAGGCAGCATCCGAGTGAGACAGAAGGGGGAGGGGAGTGTTTTTCAAAGTGTCTGCTCGTCTGAGTGACAATGAGGTCCTGTGAGGCGGGTAGAAGCGTGAGACTCGCACTGCCGCATTGATTGGACCCAACGTGCTATTCCAAAGGCCATCATTAAAAATCGAATGATATATATTGTTATTTTTTCTTTGTGTGATTGCCAGGGCCTTAACAACATCATACATATCGACTTTGACTACAAGAAGGAATTCATCTATTGGGTGGACTCGACCCGGCCCAGTGGGAGGAAGATCAACAGGATGCGACTCAATGGCAGCGACCTTAAGGTAATTGTCCACTCGGCTCTTTGTCAATCAATCAGATATTTTCATAATAATAAGATTATAATATATCATCTATTTATAATATAATAATTAGAATTATTATAATGTTATAATATTTTCAATATAATAGTTATACTAATAATAATATCATTAATAATAATAATATTTGCAGCAATGTTTGATGGAAAATTATAAAAAGTAGTAAACATACCTCTGACTGATTTCCAAGAACGTGTTTTATCAAAGTCATTGGGTGGGCGTCAAGTACCGCACTCCACACATCTCATTAATATTTGGCGGGTATGTCGACGGGATTATGTTTTGCGCAAGAGGATAAAGTGTCTGAATTGAATATTCTCAAATAAGTTAATTAAAAGAAGCTTTTATACTTCTAAGCTCGACACGAGTACGACAAGGCGATAGGTCTCGTCGCAATGCAAATTTATCTGAATAATGAAGAGATAAATTGAATTGATAAGTTTGCTCTGCAAGCTGCTCATCAGTGTCCATTCTTCATCTCAATTTAAGTACTATCTCCTTTGCGTCAAACCTGCCATTTGGAAGAAAGGTATCGGCCTAATTATTACTTTCTGTTTACACAACGTTTTCCAAGTTTCATCAAAAAGGTTGTTCATTATGTGCTTTCTCCGTAACGATGAATAAACTCACCTTGGCGATTCTAAGAAACACATTCAAACTCACCAAGTCAAATTCTGAATAATGTCATGATTGTGAAGTTTGGAGCAGAAAGTTTATTTGACAAATATGTTCTTTGTGCCGCCTGAGGCCTTTTTTGAAGATTCTGCGCAATGAAGGACATGTTGGTGTTTTGATTTTGCGCTTTAAATTGGCTTCTTGGGTGAGAGCCTAATGGTTTGCCAAGACGATATATTTTCTTGGTAATGACGAGAGAGAACGCCTCAAAGCGCATCATGTTGTTTAATGGCAGACAGAGTGCTGTGTTCACGGCATCTGCTCGATCTGCCAGCTGGAGAGATTTATTGGGATATCGATGGCACTCCCACATACTTGCACATTTCTTTTTTTTTTTCCTTCCCCATCCGTTGACTACCTTCCATCACTTTTGCGCTAATTCACTCACAAAGCGGCGCTTGCCAACACTTCCATCTTTCTACTCCTCCCTTGTCCCCAGGCATATCTGCTTAAAGCAGAAAATTTACGTTTCCGCAGATGGAATGGCCGTTGATGCGAGGCAGCCGCTTTGCGTTACAATTACTGACTGGTGCCAGATAACAATTGGCTCTAAGTGTTTGATAATTGCACTGGGGGGGATTGTCCTTTTTAGCCCGTAGCACATTTCCAGCGCACCCGATGGAGTTTTTTCTAAAGATGAATATAATATTTGTAATATAATATAATATCATGTCTTTTTTGCTGGACTTATACACAGCTGAAATGACGACATGACTTTTGTAAGATCGCCTTCATGAGTTTGTCAGTCCACAGCCACAATACTTTGTGAATCAATCATGAATTGATTATTTCTATTCTTTCTTTATTTATATCCGCCGTGCCACGGCAGAAATGTTTGGAGCACCGCGTCTGTAGTTTCTCATTGAAGTCACTGTATGCGCCGTACACAATGATTCCTGTTTGGAATAACAGATGGTTGATAGCTGTAAGATGTGTATAAGTGGCCGTGTGATCTACAAAAAGACGCATCTTGCTTTCATGTGTATTTCCGAACCACATTCAGTAGCTGCAGTCTGGCATTTATCACCAAGCTCCCCTTCATTGATTTCATCTTGTGGCTGTTTTCATTTTTGCACTTTGCCCGCCTACCGGCTCTTCCGATAGCATGCGCAGAATACCAAAAAGAAATAAACAAATGGGAGAATAAAGGCACAGGACAAGACCAATGTTGCCAACAACAGCAAGTCACAGAGACATCACAAACACGGAAGAGTGACAGAGAAGAAATTGCTGCCTCGGAAGTATTGATTTCTCTCCTCACTATTAATGGTGCGCTCGCTCCAAAGCTAGTTTTGAATGAAAATGCTTCATTATGCTGAAAGTCAACAAACAAATTGCTTCTGCTGTGGGCCTTTTTCACTCTTACTTCATTTGGACGCCTTGTTTAAAAGGAATGTTTTGCAATTAGACTCCAACACAAGTATGGCAAGTTCGACGTGCCGGTACTTTTGTTTTGTAGTTGTTCAAGCATGGCCAGGTAAGACGCGGCGGTGAAACGGACTATTTTGTATCCTCAGATTGTCCACAAAACAGCAGTTCCCAGCGCCTTGGCGGTGGACTGGATCGGAAAGAATCTTTATTGGTGTGATGCTGAGAAGAAAACGCTGGAGGTGTCCAAAGCCAATGGTCTCTATCCAACTGTGCTGATCAGCTCAGGCCTCAAGAACCCCACCGATCTCGTGCTGGACCCGCAAACCGGGTATGTGCATCTAATGATCACCGTCGTCTCTGTTTTTTGGCCCAGATTTCTTCTCGTGGCGGCAATTCCTGTGCGGTGTCATTGTTTTTAAGTGGATCAGGATCTGAACTCTTGTGTTCTACTGACTAGGTATGTGTTCTGGGTAGACTGTTGCGAACCGCCGCACATCGGCCGCATCGGTATGGACGGCCGCGAGCAAAGGGTCATCGTGGACAAGGAGATCTATAGCCCCACCGCTCTCGCTATCGATTATACCAACAAGAGGCTCTACTGGGCGGACGACAACCATATCCTTTTTGCCAATATGGAAGGCACGCAGAGACACAAAGGTACTTATCGGAAAGAGGAGCATTTTTGTCTCAAGACAATATTTACCTCTGAGAATAGCAAGATGTTTACCATCTGTCCCTCGCCAGTGTCCTACGATCACATCCAAGGCGTAATGGCGCTGACCTTGTTCGAGGACTTCATCTACTGGACGGACGGCAAATCCAAATCACTCCGGCGAGTTCACAAGACGAGCGGCGCTCAAGGGCTGGAGCTCCTCAACTCTTGGCAAGCCATCAAATCCATCAAGGTCTACCACTCTCTGCGCCAGCCTGAAGGTAGAAAGTCCATCTGGCACTGGCAGTCTCCTTGAGAGGTTTTGCCTGGAGTGTCCCGACTCACGTTTGTCGCGCCTCTACGCAGTGGCCAAGCACCAGTGTCAGATTGCAAACGGAGGTTGCAGCCACTTGTGTCTGCTCTCCCCCGGCGGGGGACACCAATGCGCCTGCCCCAGTAATTTCTACCTCGCTGCTGACAACAAGAGCTGCCTCTCCAACTGCACGTCCAGTCAGGTCAGCAATGATGACGTTCCTTTCCAGTCTTCATCGCAACTTCCCCCCAAGGCAAACTGCACGGCTTTGCTTTGCCAGTCTTCATTTCACTGACATGCTCTACCGACCCCGTGCGATGCTTGAGTATTGATTTGTGTCTTGGCTTTGAAGCTAAAATGGAGGATTCGTGTCGACTTAGCGCATATTCTTCTCTTCTCCAACAGTTTCGCTGCGGGACGGATGAGTGCATCCCGTTCTGGTGGAAATGCGACACGGTGGATGATTGCGGGGATGGCTCGGACGAACCTGCAGATTGCCGTGAGTACACTTGGTTCCAAAAATCGGAATTACCGCAAATAGGCCACAAACACAACATTCTTAACGCAGAGCCACTTTAAGTGACTTTCTTGCACTTCATTTCCGAGGCCATTTGACAGCATGGACTTTCTATTGCTATGACAACAGCGGAATTCAAATGCCAGCCAGGACGTTTTCAATGCGGCACCGGTCTCTGCGCCCTTCCTCCTTTCATCTGCGATGGAGAGAATGACTGCGGCGACAACTCGGATGAAGCCAATTGCGGTGAGTGAGTGAATGACACGCTGAGGACATCAAAGAGGACAAATTCATTCATTTCAGTCACTCCGAGCTTTTCCCAGCACTTTTTTTTTTTACGGAGCTGATTAGGACCACAATAGTGCCACGCATGAAAGTAACACTTTTGTGATGGTGACGAATGAAACAACGACCCCAAATCGGAAGGACATTTCTTTTCTATCTTCTTGGTTGATAGTGTGGGAGTGACAGAGTCCTTTGCTGGAGTTGAAGCTCCAGCTACACGCAAATATTCCATATTTTTGTTTTTGGGAGGACTAGTCCGTACATTGTGTCCCCTCACAAATATAAATAAAGCATCTCTCAAGATGATGGGCTAATGGGCTCGACTGTAACAAAGAAAATGGACGGACGGCTGGATATTAATGTGGTTGATGTTTTTTTTCAGAGACATACATTTGCCTCTCAGGCCAGTTCAAGTGCAACAGGAAACAGAAATGCATTCCTCTCAATCTGCGCTGCAACGGTCAAGACGACTGCGGCGATGGAGAAGACGAAACGGACTGCCGTAAGTTCACGACGAAATGAAAATATCAGGTCCCCCGTATTCAATGTCTTTTTTCTTGTCCCCCCAGAATAATCGAAACGGATTTAAAGCATTTTCGAGAGGAGCTCTTTGAATACATTGAGACCTCTTTGTCTCCACGTCAGACTATCGCTCTGCATTCACGTCTTTCCTTTTACTCCGTTTATCTTGCGTGTGATTGCGATAGGGGTGACGGCGGGGGCGACTGAGAATGGAAAGGCGTTCGGAAGGAGAAAAGAAATGCTCCAATTAGGGGGAAAGTAATGACTTCACCCGAATGTGGTTTTGAATGCTGTGTTGCAATTAACACTGCGGCAGCCAATATCAACATGCTCTCTGAGATAGTCGTGCTAATATTCCAGATTGATTTGATAATACACTCGCATTCTGCCGTGTTTGCGCGTGCAGCCGAGAGTACGTGCTCCTCTGAGCAGTTCCAGTGCAAGGCCTCCATGCACTGCATCTCCAAGCTGTGGGTCTGCGATGAGGACCCCGACTGCGCCGACGGGTCAGACGAGGCTAATTGCGGTGAGTTGCGCAAATCCACTTAAGCATAAATCACAACATTGCGCTTTCCTCCCTTCGAGCCACCGGGGTTGGGGGAACGTGATTTAAGCGGAATCAATTTTACACTCGGCTCGTCTCAGACCTCGAGACGTATCAGTCTCGAGCTACAGATTGCACGTTATGTGCACGCACGGCTGCCAACCAACTGCGATGAAACCTCTCGGGTTGTTCAGCTGACCTTGAAATTTGTGTTGGAATACTTTTAGAACAAAAGTTTATCTTCACACAATCAAAGGTTGCTTGTTACTACTCACCTCGGTTGGCCACATGCGATATTCAGTAAAAGTGAAAAAGAAAGTGGAACTGGATTATGGCCAAAGGGTCGAAGACTAAAAGGACAGGTTGTCTTTTATTTCCTCACTTTTGTTTGGTTTGCTCGGCTGCTAACTGTGAATGATTCAACATTGTTATGCTGCAAAAAATGGTCCTGAATCTCTTTTGAAGCAGGTTGTATTTATTTTTTTGGGGGGGGGAGGTGTCACAAGGGTGCGCTGGGGTATTTCATCTTCTGGTGTGTTCGCCTCTGGTGAACAGACTGCGTTTTGAACTCTGTGTCAAACTTGCTGAGGCGAAAACCCGCAGGATACCACCATTACGCCCACAAAATACGATCGCAAGCGCCGCATTAATATTCATGCTCTTTGAAGCTGCTTTTTTTTTTGTCTTATTGTTTGTTTGCACCTGACGAAAAAGATGAAAAGACCTGCGGACCTCATGAATTCCGCTGCGAAAATAACAACTGCATCCCGGACCACTGGAGGTGTGACAGCCAGAACGACTGCGGAGACAACTCAGACGAGCAGAACTGCAGTGAGTAACCCGACTCATCCGCCTGCCGTCACTTGGGTTTGTCAGCAACGCGCCAAAACGGGAGCCCGCCCTTCAAACGCATACCCCTGTGGCGCTATCAAGTCAATTGTGCAAAAGTTTCAGTCATCCGTTACTCCTAAATGATTGCTCACGTTACTTGGTTGCCATGGGAACCGAACGCCGTCATAAATCAAGGAGTCACTGGATTGTGAATATTTATAATTCAAATTGTTCAAAGACTGTGTGCCGGATATACACATGATTAAAACAATATTAAGATCAAAATCAGGTGTCAAAGTCAAGGCCTGGGGGCCAGATACGGCCCGCCACATCATTTTATGTGGCCCGTGGACAAATTGCGCATCAAATTCATGTCGTGACTGAAATTGCAAATTGTCTTCACTTTTAAAAATCATCTTTTTCAAATATTTGAACAGTTCTTACTAGTCTAATTTGAAAATGAGTTTGTTTTGTAGCTTATACTGTTCATAATATGAGGCGTTCGTACATTTATTCGGGTTGACATAATGGCCCTCCGAAGGAAACTATGTGGCCCCTGAAATAAAACATTTGTCTATGTCTTTATAAGTTTCTTATTCTTCATACTGTAACTGCTCAATCCACACCGCTGGGACATTTGATTGTACCGTATTAAACCGGCTGGCTCATAAATAAAACGTAAGGAGGCAAAAATATTGCTTTTTTTTTTTCATTGTAAACTTTGAATTGAGTAGCGACGCGCACATGCGTGTACAATACACACACACACACACACACACGGCCCAGGATAATGAGGGGGAGAGCCCAGAGAGTGGATCTGATGCAGCTGTTTAGCTGCGTCCTAATATGGTCCTTTGGGACACACTAAATGGCAGCAACACGCTTTTTGGCTTCCGAGAGTTTTGCCCCCGTCGATTGCAGAAGCAGAATTGAATGCATTTACATGGTGATCAGCTTTGCCAGCAGCCTCCGCTCTTATCCCGAATCAGCCGTACAAAATGAGTCTAATTATCTCCAATTGCGTCCTTGTTGTTGTTTTTCAAGGCATTAGTACACGGCTGTGAACACAAACATTTGGCTAATAACGATATCGGGGGGGATGCTTTCTGGAAATCTGATTTACATGATTGCATTGCTTTTTTTTTTCCAATATCTAATTTATTCTTTTCTTGGCAGCACCCGTCACCTGTAACCATAAAGACTTTGCCTGCGCAAACGGAGACTGCATATCCTCCCGATTCCGCTGCGACGGGGATTACGACTGTTTGGATAATTCGGATGAGGCAAGTTTTTCTTTGACCTTGAAACACCCTGGGAAGACATGAACATAAATATCTGACAATAATTTAAAAAAAGGTGGATTATATTCAATTGCATCATACACTTAAGAAATGCTAAATCCCGTTGGCTCTAATTTCCTTTAAGATATGGCGAGTACTAAACATCAATGGTACAAGTGGTGCTTCATCTAAGTGGGATCATCAATAGTCATGATGCAGTACATAATTCAGGGGCAAACACGTGCAATTATTCATCACTCTTAGTGAATCTCGTTTGGATATTAGTCTTTATCTAAACATTTGCACCGCATATTGCAGCTCTAATTTCTCCCAGCCCGTTTTTCAAAACCCCAATGGCCGCTTTGAGGGTCACCACGGTTAAACGGCGTTAAACTCCCGGCCCGTTTTCGGATCCTTGAGCCCGGGCTGAAAAGACGCGTATGCTAAAGCGCCGCAAATGAGCTCCAAAGGTTCTCGTCGCAAGTGGATGCGCGGTACAAAGCACGAGTGGCTCTTCACCCACTCGCTATTTTCAAACCTGGATGATGAACTGTGTTTTTACTGTTGTGGGTATCAGCTCAAGTGTAACATATTGCGCTGCCATTTTTGTTTCTGCGTGGGTGTTTGTAAAAAAACGGGATTGCCATCATATTATGCCATGTACACAGTCTGCACATTTGTTTTGGACGAGTACCCTTGTTAGCACCGTTTTGCCACCGCGTGTTTGATTATTTTTTTTCCTATTCCTGCTCGTACTTTGGCTCACAGAAAGGCTGCGAGGCACACTGCGCCGATGACCAATTTCGCTGTCATAACAACCTCTGCATCTCCAAAAAGTGGCTGTGTGATGGCCAAGAAGACTGCAAGATGGGAGAGGATGAGAGAAGCTGCCATGGAACAGGTACACGATACAATCAACACAACATTTCTTGATATTTTCTTGACTTTCTTTTTCTGGGGAAAAGAAATCCTCCAGCAGGGTAGAAAAATGTTTCTTATCATTCGGCTTTGGGATGATTTTCTTGTCCGTGCCATTTTGGGACAGGTTTGGAATATAAAAGTCTGGTGAGAAATGATAGCGGTATTATTTGGGTTATATATGTTCTGCTTTATCTCTACCTAAATTCAGCTAAAACAAGATGAAATGCAAGTCGACACGGGATTAGAAATTCCGCTGCAACCTGCAAACCAGGAGGGAAAAAGTCTTTTAGAGGCACAGGATATTTAAAGTGTCTCATCATTGCATATTTCAAAAAGATCAAAGTGCGCTAAAAATTGTACCACAACAGCATGTCTGCAACCACTGAAAGTAATTCCAACGACACCCAAGTCACTCACCAGGCCAAGCTCCGCCTTTTAAAGCCATATACACTCCAAACTTTGGTGTATGAGGGTTGATTTTGCTTTCATTTACAATCATGCTGACGTTTCCGCAGTGGCCCCTTCGTGTTCAGTGAACGAGTACGTGTGCGACAGCGGCGGCTGCGTGTCAGCCAGTCTGCGTTGCGACGGCCACGACAACTGCCTGGATGGCTCAGATGAGGTCGGTTCACCTTTACGAGACGCCTCTGAATCTTTGTGGCTAAAGGTGCGTGTTTGCCATGCGTCATGACAGACTGGCTGCGTCAAAGAGTGCCGAGAAGATGAGTTTCTGTGCCTGAACCGAGCGCACTGTATCCCTCGACGCTGGCGTTGCGATGGCGTTATGGACTGCATGGATCACAGCGATGAGGAAAACTGCAGCCCGGGTAGGTGGGATGCCGGTGCCGGAGTCTCAGATTCAGAGATTGGAGGAAATCATTAATTGAATAAATAAATAAATAAATAATGGGTAATTATAATAATAGAAATAATTGATCATTTAATTATCGATAATTCATTTTCATGAAATAAACATGTTCAAAAATCAGGCCTGGAGTTGACCAAATCCCGCTAGGCCGCTAATCTTTGCATGCAGCAAAACGCAACGCAGCTCTGCTTACCTTAACATGATAGCGGGCTTAGTCGGACTTATAAGAAGTGCACAAGTATTATCGATGCAAGTGCTTCCCACCTAAATGCCGTGGGGGGGGGGAATACAAAAGATTTTAAATCAGATGGAGGCGGAGAGGAATGGATCAGAGTAACACCTTTTGTCCGCTTGAATAGACTTTTCATCGGGAGCTAACATTGAAAATGTGTGGGGGAGTGTTTCATTTCTTCGTGTGACCGTAGGTGCTTTCTTTTGCCGGGCTGATGAATTCATTTGCAATAACACCTTGTGCAAACTTCACACATGGGTGTGCGACGGCAAGGACGACTGCGGCGACAACTCTGACGAAGACGCAGACATGTGCGGTGGGTCCGCCGCCTCAACTGTGCTTTGCTTTAAAGACAATCAAGCTGTCTTTGTTTTAAGATATTTATGAGCCGCTACCCCCGCCGACGCGGTAGATATTTAAATGCGCGCGGTCCCTTACAGAGCCGTAACCATTTTGTTTTTATCTCGTTTTATCTGCAGAAAAACTTGCCTGCCCTCCTACGAGGCCATTCCGCTGCAGAAATAATCATGTTTGCCTGCGTGCTGACCAAGTCTGTAATAAAGTGGACGACTGCGGTGACAGTTCGGACGAAGAGGAGTGCGGTGAGGACACCTTACATCCATTTTATTAACTTACAAAGGCCTCGTGGTGTGCTTGTATGAATGTTCACATTGATAGCAAAAACTGTCTGTGACAAACAACTCTGGCTGAGACTCAAAGCAATCTTTCCTCACTCTATTCGAAATGTTCTAGCATTTTTTTATGATTTTTTTTCTCTTGGCCACCGGGGGCACTATAATACAGAATCAGATGTACGAATATGCACATAGACCGTCACGGTAAGCTGCAGTCATAAAATGTTTTTATCACAAAGGATAAAAAATATCGATGCCGCAAAGTATAGTTCGATTGTCTATCTGCACAAGTTGCTGCACCCTTTGTATTGAAATATCTGCTCCTTCAAGGGTTGATGATATTTTCGATGCGGAAGGCGGCGGGTTTCCGCAGGTCGCCTGGACGATAACTGCTGCGTCTTCGTTTCTTTTTACGACATCCTGACGCGTTCCTGCAGCGCCACACTGATTTGAGTGATGGCGCCGAGCAGGCCCGAGTGAACGGGACAAATGGCTTCATTCATATTTCACTCTTTCATCCTCTCCCTCTCTCCCCCTTATCTCCCTCTCTAATTCCATTGATCCGGCCATCAATCTCTCACTTCACTCCATTACCTCCCTCCATTGTACGCCTCTTCCCTCCATCCATCTTTTCAATCTCACCTCGGCCCCATCATGCCATCCTGCTATCACTTCATTTCCTTCCTTTTTTAATCCCCTCCATTCCATTCCCTCCTGATCTCCCTTGTAAGGTGGGCCCAAAGTGTTTGAGATCCCCCGCATAACCCTTATTTTAAAAGCGGTCTTGCGATATTCTCGTCTGGGTCCAGAAGTGGCGGCCGGAAGACCTCGACCTTGCGGGAAGACCGAGTTCACCTGCAGCAACCGTCGCTGCGTCTCCATCCAGCTGCAGTGCGACCTCTTCAACGACTGCGGCGACGGCGGTTCCGATGAGCAGGACTGCAAAGCCCGTGAGTATAGCGCCCACCCAAACCACGCCGTGAGGTCTTCGGGAGGCGGGCCCATCTCCCGGTTGCGGCTGTGATGTTTTGTTTTTTTATGCTAATGTATGTATGGCCCCGTTGGTGCGTGTGATGTGAAAGACCACGTTGTCCTTTTGGCTTTTACACATCAAAGCGCAGCAGGTGTCTGAGATGCAAAGGACGTCATCAAAAAGGCTGCGTTTGT
Organism: Syngnathus acus; assembly: GCF_901709675.1. Classification (NCBI taxonomy): domain Eukaryota; kingdom Metazoa; phylum Chordata; class Actinopteri; order Syngnathiformes; family Syngnathidae; genus Syngnathus; species Syngnathus acus. The sequence continues at coordinate 1,615,295 of NC_051105.1, read as the reverse complement.
ATTTGTAGTCTCCAGCGGCGATGTCTGCGGCAAGAAAACAAATCCGTGCGGAGAGGACGCCATCTGCAACCAGACCAACGCTAACGCCGTATGCCAGTGCAAAGCGGGCTTCAAGAGGAACCAGAAGTCAGGACAGTGTGACGGTAGTTGATGATCCTTTTTTGATGCCCCATCTACAAATGGATGGCATTGCTGCATGAGAATAAATCTTATCGTCACATGTACGGAAAAATACAGGTTTCATTCTGTTAAAGCGAAGTCACCAGGCTGTCAGAACGGCGACGTTTCCGTTGAGCTTTCACAACTAATAGCGCCAAACGTGTCCAAATGGATATTCATTCTCATCTTGTCGTTATTTCCAGAGACAAACGAGTGTCTGCAGTTTGATACGTGTCCACACTACTGCACAAACACCAAAGGATCATTCAAGTGCACATGTGACCGAAATTATAAGGAGATTGAAGGAAATTGCATTGCAAAAGGTACGACGCTCGGAAACTTTTACATAAGCCAATCGCTGTTTTCTTCCAATGACCCGCATTGCTGTTTTTGTCAAATTGAAGCGAGCTAATTCTGTTTCGCTTTCTTTTCTCAACTCTGCGGGCAGGACCAGATGATCGAGTGCTCTACATAGCTAACGACACTGAAATCCGAAGTTTTGCGTATCCATTTAACCAGAGCCACGGACACAAAGTGCTGGCACAAATCGAGGACAATGCTCGCATTATTGGGATGGATGCTTTGTTTCACCACCATAAATTTATCTGGGCTACCCAATTCAACCCCGGCGGAATATTTTACAAAGAAAGTACGGAAAGAAGTCAAACTAAGACAAACAGCCGAAACATTGTAAGTATGTATGAATGTGGCGCCGAAAGAGGCTTTCATTGTTTGTATTGTAGTGCTGTCGAATTGTAATATTTTGCTTACCTTCAGCTACATTAAACAAAACATCCTAATGAGGATGGAAATGAATGCACATTTTCCCATCATGCACTGACTTTTGTGTTTTACTCATTTGTTTCCAGTGTCCCGACTTTCGACGACCCCGAGACATTTCCGCCGACTGGATCACCGGGAATATCTACTGGACCGATCACTCACGGATGCACTGGTTCAGCTATTACACGGCGCACTGGACCAAATTACGCTATTCCATAAATGTCGGACAACTCAAGGGACCAAATTGCACACGCTTAATTACCGACATCGCCGGAGAGCCGTACGCCATCGCTGTCAACCCCGTTCGAGGGTAAGTGGGGCTGTAAGACTTTTAGGACCATTATCTACCAAATATACAGTACTTTTTCTGTCGGACCACCGTGATGATGATACCATCAGCTACCACAAATGTCAGGTACACTTGAAATATAAAGCGTTGTTTATAAAAAAAAAATAAAACCAACAACCTGTCTTGAGAAATGTTTTAAACCCGGTAGAACAATAAAACGCCGGAGCTGCTGTCGGCCACAGCTCACAGCCAAAAACTACATGTATAATCTTCAGCAGCACATCTGCTCATTTGCAGTGGACATTTCGAGTGTTTAATGATCTGATATTTCTAAAGCTTTGCAGTATTAACCAGCTGGGCTCTAATTGTGTATGTTGGCCATTAGAGGCTGAGCAGGTAATGTACTGTACACTGGCTTGTTATACCATAGCTGCCTGCCGCATTCAAATATACAACATAATGAGATGGCTGACATTGAATCAAAACAGCAAAGCAAATGCGCAGCCAGCCGATGGATCAGATCTCATTAGAATGATCTGCAGGGTTGAGGCGAGCCACAGCTCAGCTACAATTAATACCTTCTCTACGTCCAGGGGCGGTCCTAGCTTGAAGGAGCCCACTTTGATGTTCTCTGACAGAAGTTGGGGTGTAATCATATTATGGCATGTAGAGAATCTGGAGCGCTGGTGATGAATGCAGTCAGCCAATGTTGCTCTGTCACGCAGGATGATGTACTGGACCGTAGTAGGCGACCACTCTCATATCGAAGAATCCGCCATGGACGGTTCTTTACGCAGAGTGCTTTTGGAGAAGAACCTCAGGAGACCAACCGGTAGGTATTTCCCATCCAGTTACATGGGCAAGTTGTCGGTCTGCCTCATATTATGTTCCGCTAAGGTTTTGAAAATGAAGCTAGGTGGTACTAAAGCAACGGTCTACACAAATGAATCTTACTGAAGTAGCTGTTTTGTTTTTTTGAACGGAGAAACGGTCTTGAACTAGTTTTGAGCATCTGCTTTGGCCTCCTTTAATTCAAGCGGCAACATTCTGTTGTGTTTACAGAGCGAGGAATTCATCATCTGCGCCAAACCTATTTAAAACACCCGAGCTGGCTCTCAGTTATCTAGTCAAACACCGCGCGGGAAGTAAAAGTGATTAATTGGTTTGGAATTGTAACGTAAGCAGTCTTAAACACGACTATCCAAAGTACGCGGCACAAAGCGCTGAGATCTACTCGGTTCTTTCCACACTGGACCATTGATTGTTGAAAGCAAAACAAGGCAAAGGGTAGAAACATTTCAGCTGGCCTGCGCTGACCCTGGCTCCTCCAGACGCCTGACCACTTCCAGTGCAGTTTGGACGGTAAATAAAAGTCTTTGTTTTCTCGTCCCCGCAGGGTTAGCCATCGATTATTTCAATCAACGTTTGTACTGGGCTGATCCGGAGCTTTCGCAGATTGGCAGCGTGAGATTGGATGGTTCCGACCCGTTGATGACGATCAATGAGAGACATGGTAATTCCTGCCATCAGATGGCTCACTTTCCCAAAGCAAGTTGAGATTTGTTTCTTTTTGTTTCTGTTGTCTTAGAAGTTGATTGCTGTATTTGCAGGCATCTCCCAACCTTATAGAATCGATTTATTTGAAGATTACATCTACGGAACTGGCCTCAAGCATCAAATCTTCAGGATTCACAAATTTGGCAAACAGCCTGTGGAGTTTTTTAACTTGGGGGTGGAGAAGCCAACCAATGTCTTGATCTCCCACCGATTCAAACACCAAGATGGTAATTTGTTTCGTTTTGTTTTGTCGGGGGGAGGGCATACATGATCAAACCATGAAGCTTTTGAAGCCATTTACGCTTCCGCGAATTCAAGCTTTCCGAACGGCTTCTGAGGTCATTGCGCAACAGTACGCGTACAGTACAAGTTGTCCAAATGGCGTTGCATTCAAATGGAGTCAGGCGAGCCATTTTTCAAAAGGAAGCTTTGGTGTCCCTGAGAGACTCATTAGACCTGGCATGCAACGGGTGGGCTGAAGATGTGCACAGAAAGCTTTGACATGAAGCCTGCTTGTCCCTCAACAAACTGGCCTGTTATTTTTTTAATATGGCCTATACTCTGGTTCAAAATGTGTATTTTTTTATTTATTATGGATTTATCAGGCTTGAAAGACGTTCTTTGGCAAAACCGCACTCATCACTGATATTTGATGTTATTTTGCAATTAATTAGTTAATAAATGACTTTTAAATGTTTTAAATTAAATATAAATTATTTTTAATGTATATAATATAATGGAATTTTTAAAGAAATTCTCTGCAACTGCTCGAGTTTACAGTTTGGTGATGTTGGCCGTGTAAAATTGTTCATGTGGGGCCAAACAAATATTCCGCTCATTAAAACTGTACGAGAGAGAGTAAACAATTTGAATGAAGCACTGCATCACAGATCCCATCTTGCTTTTCCCCCAACAGCGTCAAATCCGTGCCTGAGGATGTCTTGTGATTTCATGTGTTTGCTCAACCCCACGGGTGCCAGATGTATTTGTCCGGAGGGCAAAATGCTGATCAACGGCAGCTGTAGTGACGTCAACACCTCAGGTGGACTTTGCTTTTTTCTTCTGCCGCATTCAACAAAATTGGGAAATATCGCTAGCAAACGTGTTCTTGTCGTTCCTGTTGCCAAGATCAAGCCAAAAGAATTCGCAGCACGTAGTGTTTGTTGCCTTTACTGGCTTTTTCTCCCGTGGCCAAGGTGAATTATGTCGTCCCCCCTGTGAGAACGGAGGCCGTTGCTTAGCCAATGAGAAAGGAGACTGGAGGTGCTACTGCTGGCCCGATTTCTCGGGCCAATGCTGCGAGGTCAACCACTGCACAGACTACTGCTTAAATGGAGGAACCTGCACGGGCTCGCCGCTGGGTAAGAAACAGTGATTGTGCCAGTCAGAGTAGTTTTCACAGTTTTGGTTCATTTTGAAATGTACTTGTCAAAAGAAGTGTGAGGTTGTCATCTGTCACCGGCCGATGGTTGCTGTTTTAAAGTCCCCCGCCCACCCCCCCCCCCCCCCGGGGGAATCCTCTGATTCCAACGCTGAGACGAAATGTTCAATGTTGGGGGGCTTCGGGCCATTTGCCGCTTGCACAATGACCCGGAAGAGCAACATTTCACATCTCTTTCCTCGGTGACATCCTTGCGGCGGTTTAGCTGCTTCAGTGAGCTTTGCGCTTTTTGGGCTCCCACACAAATTGTCACTTTTCTATTTTCGACATTTTTTGGGCCCTTTTGATTGTCGTGTGCCCATGTGGAAAAACCCTGAAATACACAATAAGTGCCTTTAGGTATGTACGTGACCCCACTAACTGTTGACGATTTCCTGCCTTGGGGCAGCCAACGTAAAAATTCCTTGTTGGTGTAATTTTCCACTTAATGGTTGGCCAGGCCCTGCAGAGATGCAACTATTTGTACACAAACAATTAACAAGTCAATTTTCCATTACATATGGCCTTTAAATTGCCCCTGGGATTGATTTTTACTTTGTGGAGGTAGTAGCCTTGTGCTCGCTCATGTTCCACAGTCCACGTGCTAATGGACTTCTAACGACGGGCCGACAGCGACCGGGATAGAGATGTGTGTGTCTTATTATTTTATTATTTTGCTTAACGATGAGGTCACTGGAACCAGATGCATCTTAATGCGAATTAATTTTAGCTTAGTTGAATCATTTTAGCTTAGCAAATTTGTCTTTGCGGGCCACATAAAATGACGTGGCGGGCCCCCGGGCCTTGACGTTGACACCGATGCGGTAACAAGACGATCACGCTTGACCTTGCGTTGAAGTTGGGCTCGCGCGCCGCACGTAGAAAAATGATTTCCTTCACTTTTGCCGTGGCCTCTAATCCCGAGGGCACGTTGCGCTCTGCAACATTTGCTGCGCTCGGAGCTCCTTGGCCTTATTTATAGAACATCCAAATGTTGCTGCTTTTTCTGCGCCTTCCTTAATCCCTCCCCTCGCGTCTCCATTTATCTAGGTAAGCCTACTTGCCAGTGTCCTCTGGGCTTCTCGGGGCCGTTCTGCGAGAGGAGGATATGCGACAACTACTGTTTGAACGGCGGCACGTGTGACGTCACCGGGGGGAACCAGCCCGTGTGCCGCTGTTTGTCAGAATACACCGGAGAGCGCTGTCTGTACCGTGAGTGGCGCACCACCTCCAATTTAACCACGGCTTGAGGGAAATACTCGTGTCGGCTTCACGTGATTGACACAAACCTACGCTTTTCAAAGTTCAGGGCGTGCAACAAAAGCTTCCGCCCGAAGCGTTTCGGGGGTTATTTCCCTTCACGCAAATATCACTTTGCAGTGAAACAAAACAAAAGCACGGCAATCAAACAACCGTCGGGTGTTTCTGTGCAGCGGTGATAATGATTTTATTGTCTTCTTTTTTTTTTCCCCCCACTCTGCTTTTGTAATCATTGTTAGTGGGGGGAAACAATTTTGGCTGCACACCATTAGCATCTCTCCTCCCATTGTTTGCCCAAGGGGTGAAATGTTTTCAACTGTGTCTAAGATGTCATTTGATCAGGATAATTAAGTCCCATTAAAAGCTTTCACAAGTCCAATTAAGGCAGCTCAAAGTACATTCTTGGAGTGTTGTCAACATCTCTCTCTCTCTCTCTCCCCCCTCCCTGCAAATGGCGAGCAGATATTTGTCACCACTACTGCGTCAACTCCAAGGCGTGCACGCTGTCCAGTAGCGGCTACGTGGAGTGCGTGTGTCCCGCCAGGTTTGAGGGAAACAAATGCGAGGTGGACAAGTGTCTGCGGTGCCACGGCGCTCCGTGCCTCATTAACGACGAGACGACAGATGTGGTTTGCAAGTGAGTTATCGCCTTCTGCTCGCTCCGCTCTGGCGTCGGGAGGCGCGTCCACATTTGCATTATTTATACGTTTGTCGAATCCCAGATGTGTACAACGCATTCAATAATCGTGCCTATTACACGTATTACGGCGGTGTCGCGAGATTCCAACGACTCGGCGATTCGCAGATACGATCTGTTGCTTACCTTATTGGTTTTGGTCCCTGGAATGTAAATTTGTTTTCTTATATTAAAGTTGCGTCTCAATCCAACAATATATTCCGAATCAACTTCATGTTTTTCTGCTCGTCGTTATTTCAGTTGCACCAACGGGCGAATCGCGCCGAGCTGTCAACTGTGTGACGGATATTGCTACAATGGAGGCACCTGTCACCTGGACCCCGACACCAACCTGCCTTTCTGTCAGTAAGTCACTCGCTACTCACTGGCAGCAGCGACACTCTGATTATTCTCAACCCACCCGGCTGCCTACGTGTCTTGATCTCGGTAATCCTTGCTCGGGGAGTACAACCGAGAACCGTCGCGGGGTCCCCTTCGCCCGTTCGGAGAGTCGATCGAACAAGCTGTTCCTACGCAATTGTGAAAGCAAAGTGGTGTTTGATGTCACATGGCGCAGCGTGGGGCCGGGTGCCAGAGCGCCATCTTAGGCTGTTTGACACGTCGCTGTGGCTTAAGGCATTCACGCGGATATAAAAAAAAAAAAAAGTGGAATCCTGTTCATAGCTTGCCACTTTGAGCCTATCACACAAGTCCTCCTTGCAGTAAAGAGCTGGTGTCAGGTTTCTGTGTCTCTCTTCAGTCAGCGGATTTAGAAGTTTGCTCTCCAGAAAGAAAAGGGCTATGTGTCACTCAGTTAACATGACATTCGGTGGGAGGAGGAAACTCAACTAAAAATAAAAAACTCTTCCAAGCATGTCCCACCGATTCCTATCAACCTGAGTCATAATCGCATGCGGCGTTTTGTCCAAAGTTTCTTCAAGGGGGAAATTGGAATTCTTTTCTTCTCAAGCCCAACGCTCTGCATTTTTAACTGCTCATTGTCCAGGCTCGCTCGCTCGATTGAAATTTCTACTCGTCTGGCAAATTCCGGTGGAGAGAATCAATTTCTATGCAAATGATTCTCTCCTATTGGATGAGGTCAACGCATCTGATCGGAAGGGTTCATTCTTTCCTGAAAGGAACACCAGATGATAAGATGTGTACAATAGGAGCGCCGATCTTGACTCGGTTGGAATGACTTTGTATTTTCAAGTAGCAACTTGACAACTGTCATGTCCTTTCTGTCACGTCCTTCGTTAGTTTGGTTTGTTTTCCTTCATCTGGCTCAATGTCATGTTTCCCTTGTGAACCCAACGTCTGTCTTGTTCGCTTATTGTTTCCATCTGGTCTTGTCAGCCCCGCCCCTTTGCGTCTCCCAATTGTGTCTCGTCCAGGTGTTCCTAGTCTCGTCGGTTTGTCTATTTAGTTCCTGCCTTCTGCTCACTTCCTGTTTTGGTCATTTTATGCTTTGTGCTGTGCTTCTCCCCAAGTCTGTTTTTGCTACCTTGACCAATAATACCCTGTTTGTTCTTTTTGGTTCCATTTAAAGGAAATCTTATTTTTTCTCATTTCTGTAGTTGAGCCCTCCACACGCACCCGAACAGAGACAAAAAAACATCGGTGAGAATCGATTCATTAATGTTGACTCGAATTATCATCAACTTTGACTAAAATCAAAAAAGTTGAAACCAACACACCTCCAACACAGATATAAAATGTTTGGCTTGCCAAATGGATTTAGTTTTCGGTTTCTTCTTGCACAGCGTGCGCTTATAACTCAGCAGGTATTAATCCACGGCCGACTGCGTCGTTTTTCACGGAGACTAATATTCCCTATGCTGGCAGTTGTGATTTATAAGCATGGAAAAAAAGGGAGGCTCCTCAATTTAGGCAGTGTTTGCATTAGGTCTTGAATTCAGTGGCTTCCAAATCTTTTCCCAATTATTCCTTCCTGCAGTAGTCCAAAATTCACGATTTTATTGAGGAGCAGGCGAGGTCTCACTGCCTCGTCCTGCTTTCATTTTCAAAAGAAACACATTGAATACATTTGATATATCGTTGCTTGCTTTTTATTTCATGTCGTGATACAAAAGATATCATTGAAGAAGTTTCTCATTTGCGTCAGCGGCCTTCAAACGTAAAAATACGACGGTGACATAACATTCAAGCTGTTTTGTGTTGCCTAGTCACGGAGCAAATGAAACTTCCAGCATCCATTTGAAATGTTGCCTTTTTTGGAAGTTGACGTTTTGAACGTACGCAACCCAAATATTCAATCGTAACACCTCATTTATTTTGAATGACATAAAAGGTCAAATCCCAATTATTTTGATGTCACCGGGTGAGCTGTTGATTGTATTTTAAATTGGCTCCGCGGCTCAGGCACGGACGGACTCCATCCCCTCCTGGAATGGACGGCTTCAATGGGGCAAAGGGCGAGGTCAACTGGTGGGCTTTTGGAAAGCCCCTTTTGCTGATTCCGCCAACACTGTTTTACAGCTGCACATCAGGGTTCAAGAACCAACGTTGCGATGAGCTGGCCAACCCCTGCGATTACTTCTGTCAGAATGAGGGGATGTGCACATTAACCGCTCTTAACAAACCCCGTTGCAAGTAGGTCACCTCGCCAGCCGGCTTTCTCGACGTCTTCCTGCCTCACTCAACTCCATGACGAGAAGGCCTCTCTGTCTCTCTTTGTGCCACCTTCTAGTAACTCTTCATGTAACAAGTGCTCCAAAATACATTTGCACGAATGATTACATAGCGCCCACGAGGGATGATTACCGCCTGTCCTGTTTTTTGATTGACAGCTCGATCAAGATGCGGCGTGGTAAAAAAAATATTTTCAAAAATGCTCGTCTTGTCAGGCGTTGCGAGGTGTTTTGCCTCTCATTCAGTCCTTTCACATGTGCAAATGAAGTTCTTCTTTGTTTTATGAATTCAATTTAAGGTGCGAGAGTGTCAGGGCCCGAGTGTCAAGGAAAGAAAATAACTTTTTTTTTTTTTTTAAAGAAATAGGTTGTATCTTCATGCGTTCCTTTATGCCAGGGGTGTCTAGTTTTCAAAACAGAGACTCATAAAAACTGTTCAAATATCTCAAATGAAATATTGAAATGAAATCAAATATTTAAAAATAAAACTTATTTTAAAAAAATTGAATGGTAATAAATATCTCTTTTTTTTAAAAGTGAAAACAATTTGAAATTTTGGAATTGACATATGAATTCAATGCACAATTTTTTCTTCGCCGGCCACCTCAAATGATGTGCCGAGCCGTATCTGGGCCTTGACTTTGACACCTGTGCTTAATGCGAACTGGTGCGCTGAAGCCTATCCTGTCTGACCTAAAAATGTTCTCGTTGTTCCAAAAGCAATCTATCAATCCGTAACAACCCCTCCAGACGATACATGGACGACATTAGGTTAATACGGCCGTCTCGTACATTTCAGCAACGTATCGAGCCAGACTGCCGAGCGGCTCGCTTGCCGACTCTAACGAGCGCGTCGGGTGAAGCCGCCGAGGCACTTGTTACATGATCAGTTGCCGTACGTCACTCGCTCTCCCATATCATACGACCCTCGTAGGGACCCGGGGGGCCAAATCCGACGTGACATCATGTGCTCATCAGGCTGCATTTCGCAACACGTGCATGACGGCCAGCCCGCAGATGAAGATTGCTTACAAGCTACGGCAGCATGTCCCATTTTGTTTTTCTGCTCAAAGAACATTGGTTGAGAACGTAGCGGAGGACGGTGTTGCTGTCATATATGCTGTAATTGCTAGGAATGCATGTAATTAGTGGTGATTCATACATACTATCATTATCTGGTTGGACTTCCTGGATCATTCATGCTTTACTGGCCCATCTGCGCTCCTCGTGTAAAATGACATACCTTCGCCGTTACGAGGGACATCCATCATCAGCGGGCGCCACGCTAATAGGACTCGTCCCGCTGTCATCTTTTCACGTTGTTCTCTCCGCACGATAATAATCTACATCAACTCTCACTCAACATGCATAAAGATTGTGCTTTTCTCTCAGATGTCGGGTTGTCCGGTTCAACCCTGTCGTCGTTGTTTCGTACCAGAAAGTGTGTTAAAGGTTGTTTTTTTTTTTTTACCATGCTATTTTCTGACCAGGTGTTCGACAAACTGGGCTGGAACGCAGTGTGAGAGACCTGCACCCAAAAGCAGCAGATCAGACAATACCACTGGAGGTTGGTTCATTAGAAGCACATAGAAGAAGCATAGATATGCTTTTACTGGGCAGAAAGAAATAGTTCCTGATCGTCTCTCTATTTTAGGAAGCATAGCCATCATTGTGCCTCTGGTCCTGCTGGTCATCTTAATCGTGATGGTGGTGGCGGGTATTTACATCTGCAGACGAAAACAAAGGTTGGTGACCGATCCGGCCATCTGTTTTCCACACAGAATCCCACGCGAGCACGGGGAGAACACGCAAACTTTACGCAGGAGCGAGCCGAGGTTCAAACCTAGAACCTCAGAAATGTGAAAGACGGGTTAACCACGTCCACATTGTGCTGCCGAGTGAAAATCTATGAGGATAAAACAGGGCTTTGTTCAAACCGAGCATGATTTCAGTTTTTCGGATCGTTATAATCCATTAAGCCTCTGACTGCAGTTCAGCTTTTCAGTTTCTCGCCAGTTCTGTTTGATGTATTTTGTGAAACTTGCTGGAATGATTCGCAAAGATGACTTACAGTTGAGCAGTCCCAGGTTTTTTCAGTCCTGCTTCGCTATCAGGAAACAGGAAAACTCAAAACGTTCCCTTCAATGGGCTCGGTTGACTCCGCCCACAACAGAAAATGGCTGAACCTGTTCCATATCTGTATTTTGTGACACCTGTAGGGGGAAACGTGTCCAAAGGCAGCCCATGACCAACGGCGGAATCAACGTGGAGATCGGCAACCCGTCTTACAACATGTACGAAGTGGACCACGACAACCACGCCGATGCGGGCAGCCTGCTACGACCCAGCTTCACGCTTGACCCTCATAAGGTGGGTCACCAAGCGGCCATTGAAGAATCTCCCAGAGGTTTGGCGTACGTTTACGAGTCAGGTTTTGAATTGCGTCGAGAAATCCGGTGTGCTATAACACGACTCACATGCATATATTGTTTATCCTCCGCAAAGAACGCCTAACACGACAAACGGCACCTTTCGGCATCTGCTATTGTTAGCTCAGCACAGCTCCATTTCAAACCCTTTTTTGCTCTTCTGCAACAACCTCCTCCGACTTGTGGTTTTCCGCATGCTTCTAGCAAACAGTTAACGGCCATTTTGCATGATGAGCAGCGTGGCTTGCTTGTGTTTCAGGGCTGGTGTGTCAAATCCAGTGACGCTCGCACCTTGGGTATCAATTCGGTGCCCAAGGAGGTAATCCCTGGACAGGTGAATTTTTCAAACCTCACTATGACTTTGCCTGATAAGGACATGAACCATCGTTGTATAGAATGTAAGCAATCAACGAGGGCCTGCAATTGATGTTGAAATCTGTCGTTTGTCTTGACGATTCTTCCATTTGTGTTTGCATGATTGTCTTGCTGCATGTTAAGTGGTCTCATGATTCTCATTTCCTTTGCATTTCTTCACTTTCAAGATGCACATACTGATATTGACCTACTAAAGCACACTTTCTTTTTATTTAATAATGTATTCATTTATTTGTCGACCTTTCAAGACGGTTGTAAACACAAGGTAAAAAAAAATCTGAATTGGAGACTGCTAATTAATTGTGAGCAAAATTCAGCAGGGCATCACATCATGACTATTGCATTTTATTTGAATGTTTTTTTCTCTTCCTTCCCTCCATCCAGCCCATGAATTACAGCAACCCGGTGTATGCCAAGATGTATATGGACGGACAAAACGGTCAGAAGCCGCTCATCAATATCGACGAGAGAAGAGAGCTACTCCCAAAGAAATTCGAGGGGATTATTCATGAAACTGCTGCATAGCCTACTTGACGCTTTCTACTTATTTTTTTTTAAGCCACGGTATACAATGTAGAACACAAAGGCGGCAAAACACTAATTTTCTACAAAGCTTATTTTGTTGTGTTTCCTCACATCGCATCACGTTGCTTTTTAACGTCCGTTCAACTGAATGGCACTTTAGCCTCTGAGGTGCAAAAAAAAATGTATTCACCCTGCACATTTTAAACGCTTTGAATATCTATTTAGTGGGAAACAGAAGCTATTTGATCAAGTCATTACAAAACGGTTTGGGGGATTTTTTAAAAAAAATATTTGGGTTCAACCTCAAAACGTTACACGTCCCTCTGCTCGGATTCAAGTGTTTTGAATGGTCTTTGCCATTGCCATGAACTTAATGCGTGGTTGTCACCACACCAATATGCTGTACAAAAACAATGTTTCTTTTTGCTGAAAGAGACGGAAGCCCACCTTGAATGTTCTCCGATCAGATCCCGTACTGTACGCTGAGAGGACAAAATACTGAATATCATATTTTTCTAAAGCTGGTGTCTTACAGTTTGTATGTACGCAGCAGTTGTACCGCAAAGCTAGTCCACGCAAGATTTATCATAGATGATATCTGTTACTTTCCAAAAGGAGGAGGATAAATATCAAGACTTTTTATAATTTTATATTTGATTTGTATGTGGTTTGACTGCTATGTATTTTGACAAAATGTATTAAATGTAAGTAATTTTTTATATATAAAATGTAAATCAATATTGAATAAAGGGGCTTTATTTCCACGCAGCCGCACTTCCTTATGACCAAATTCAAAATGCTTCTTCTTTTACACGAGGATGTAAGCAATGCGAGCACATTTTAATGCACTGCCATTCTCTCCCTTGTGATGTGTTTTTCTAGCCACATAACTCCCCGTCCACAGTCACCATAGCAACCAGACTGATGCCTGCCTGCGTGGCTGCCTGCGTTGCTGCCTGCCTGCCTGCCCTTTCTCTGTCCCACATTTGTGGATGTTGCCATTTCAAGCCATGTCTCTGCGGACATCAAAACATTGTGAAAGGGTTTTTTTTTTTTCTTCTTGGGTTGACCAACAATAGCAAATTTAAGCAATATTTTGGTTTTATAAATATTCTTGTGCAATATTTCTGATACCTAAAGGTCTTAAAATCGTCTCAAAATATTTAAGACTAAGCAACCATCTGAATCTATATTTTTGACCACCAACAGCTCTCAGATTTCGCAAGAGGATCTTCCGCATGGAGTAGCTGTAATGAACAACATGGCTGAAAGTAAAATCATCTCTGGGCTTTGGGATTGCAATTCACCAAGAGCTTTTGCTATTTATTAGCAGGGAATCCAAGGTAGACTTTCATAACACTTTACAGCACCAATTAGTGGGCTGTGCTTGTTTCAGGAGGAAACGCAGGACAGATTGAATGTGGTCAATTAAGAATGTCAATCATTGCTTTGGAAGAAAAAAAAGTCCTAACTGACTGTTTCTCTTGCCTTATTTTTGGAAGGGTCAACATTGAAGAATTGAGCACAGGAACGCACCTGGAACTTCATTTCTGTCTCTGCAGGTATTTTTTGTTCCAGCTGTCAATTATTTGAGACAATAGAATTAAAACAACTGCAGTGGAACTTATGAAATAAAACCTGATCATTTTATTCCAATGTCAAACCAAAGTTACTTTGTAGAAAAAAAATTTTTTTAAGGGGTTTACTGACTCCAAGTTACCCTGGAATATGTTAAAAGTAAATTTATGGTCCAAATAAAAGCCTATGCGACATTTTAAAACACCCATGTTAGGAAATCATCATCAAATCTCATTATCATCATGACCACTGACTTGTTCTTTTTAAAGGGTGCTTAACTCAAATGGCAGCCTGACCTTGTAGAAATGTAAATCTAAAGCTAACAAATTACCCCAGTGACAAGGTCCATTCTTCAGTGTGACTTGCGAGATGTTTGCGCTCTCCTGCGAAATGTAAATCTGAAGGCCTTTTACAAGTTATCTCGGTGGCTAAAGCTGCTTAACAAAAGAATGGCTCTTGTGCGCCAAAAGGTTAGTCAATAAGTCCTTGTATTTACATGCAAACACGCAGGATGTGAGGCATCCTTGCAAAGCCTGACTAATGGGCGGATTTCCGAATTGCAATCCGCACAGTGGACGCTGCACTTCCATTGAGCTCAGCACGATGGGTTACTCTCGATATTTTAACCCTGCTATGATTGGTCACCTCGACTAAAAACTAAAATGAAGGCAAATGAGATCGGAAGAGACTTTGTAAAGTAGATTTGAAACGGCGGCATCTTTCGTATTTTTGGCCTGTTGTTTTTTCCGCGTGGAACAGAAAGTTGCGGAGCTTACTGACTCATCAGGCCGTAAGAATTCCGAGCGGAAGTTCCGCTTTCTCTTTTGTGTCTCGCCCAGCCTCGACAACCGTGACCTTTATTCGCTAAAGCTACGAGCTCAACTCAACACGTGTGAGTCCATGTCCGGCTGATCTTTTAGGATCAAAACTCACTTATTACTTTTCATGGATTGCGGTTCGCTAGATGCTGTCACCATGACGATAATAACGACTCGTAAGTCGAAGATAAAGACTCAGAGATTCCGCGTTGATATTGTTGGAATGGATATTTCATTTTTGTTGAACTTTTAGGCAATTATCGTCTTAGTGCCTGACTGGAAAATCACAGGCTCGTTTATCATCACGCGCGATATCTGGGCTAATGCTAAACATCACAGATGGGAAACTGGCCTTGGAAGAAGGAGAAACAACTTTAAATTTTGTCGCAAGCAGAACAACTTTAGTGGTAGTAAAATGATGTCCGGCTTTGGCTTTCAGAGATTTACTAGATGACACTTTTAGCGCCGAGGCTATTAATTCACAAAGAGCTTGTGTTGTGTCGATTTGTTCCACAAATTAAGTTGAGTTCAGTGTGCTGGTAAAGGTCCCAAAGCTTTTTTGATAACACGTCGTATAAATATTCTTGACGGCCGGCACGGATACATAAATAAGGCTCTGCCAGCGACGACTTTTCAAATCAAAAGTGCAGCCTCGCGCACGTCTCCGTAAATAAGACGAGGTGGCAATAAACCTCATCGCCAAATCAATTATAAACATGAGTTGCCTTGCTCTGCTCGATGCAATTTGCATAATGTTGATTCCGTAATGATTGTGTACGTCCAAATCGTGACAGCGCAGAACACTTTGACACAGATTACAATTATCAAATAAGTATTTTTTTTAAATATTTACGTTTCACTATGGAAAAATGTCCCGAAACACCGCCAACCTAATTAATAAATTCTGCCCTCTAATGGAAAAGCCGAGACAGATGCTGACATAAGGAACAAAACCAAATCAAAGCCGGATCATGACATCAGTTCAAGCTGACTAGAAAATATGTGTTAGAAGCCTTTTGCCAGAAAACACTCGCCGCTCTTCTCAGCATGATGTCACACATTTAAATTGTCCATGGCACCATGCTGCTCCATCTGCTTTGTGTGGAAGCGCTCAAAGCGCCATGACGTCAAGTTTCGCACTTTATTTATTTCTGATGTGACGATCGTGACGGGCCGTAAACAAACAAAGCGTCGTCAGCCTGTTTATTCCCATGTCGCATCAATTGAGAAAACGTCATCTCCTAATAGGATGTTGGAGTTGTAATTTGTGCACTGCAGCGAAACCTGATTATCATCCTTTCAGGAGACACTCGCCATTTACGTCAAAATCAAACAGTTGTTGTAAAATGCCCCAGACATGCCGTGGTCAAAATGTCCACAATCAAGAATTACAAAAATAGAAATTGTTGACGATTCAACTCAGTTGCCTCGGATAAGCGAGAGACTTGTTAGCGTCCCCTTCAAAAGATGAAGATGAGATAAAAAATGGACCATCCATCCATTAGATTTTTTTTTTTTGTGTTTCCAGGTATTGACATGTGGCTTTCTCCATGTCTTAAATGTAATATTACAATGCCAAGTGGTTGAGGGACGTTCAATCAGAGACCGAAATTGTAATGGAACGCTTCTAAGGCTTCTAGCTAATGACTTTTATGGAAATGACTCTTGGATCCTGCCGGGGGAAGCAAGTGATAGCATGAACCGATATCCTTATTGAGGGTGATCAATTAATCATCTGCAGTTCATTTTTAATTAACTAAAGGCATACGTGGACCTTGTGAAAAATCTTCCAAATGGCTACCAGGGGAAGAACTCTCCGGTTGCCGCCGCTTTAAATCATTCCGAGCGGAGTGAATGATTAGATATTTGAATTTAGGGTCAGTACAAGTGCGTAGATAGCAAGGCTTACCTGACATCAAGTAGTACTCGTAAAGTGATTGCGTTATGGAAGGAACGGGTTAGCTTAGCTGCGCTTAATAGATAATTGCTTCAAGCCTTTCAATTTTGGGCATCCCACGAGATCAATGAATTTTCAATTCTCGTGATCCCTATGAGGACTGCTGTTTTCCTTCAGGGTTCCATTTTTATTTTAGTGTCCAGATAACTTTTATTTTCCTGTATAAGGACAGAAATGGCACAAAGATGACTCATTGAATAGGTAAAATTCAAAACGGATTGTTTTTTAATTTGTCTGTTGTTTAGGTTGCTTTGCTATCGTTGTGGGTTTCGGGGTACATGTGCGCTTGCTCACCAAGCCGCTCTACTTGTAATTCTGCATGTGGAACGGCAACGAACAGACTCGCAAGCCCCCTCGGAGCCATCGGGGCCGCCTCATAACAGTCACTGTACCTTGCGGCGCTAGATGACCCGTGCAAAGGACGAGGCATTCACAAATCACCGCGGCGCGACCGCCAATGTCATTTTTTCTGCAAAGGATATGCGAGCCGTTGCCTCGCCTTGCCTCGCTTCACCTCGCCGTCTTTACGTGCTTTCAACACAAGAATAAACAGCACAAAACAGGTCGGGAGAACTTTTGTCCTAATATTGCCACACAATTACCATGAGCCCTTGCAGCACTGAATCATTTTAAGAGTTTACCGTTGCATTAAAAAAGATGACACAACCAAAGGACATAATGAGACTAAGTTGGGGATTTAAAAACTGAAAATCAGCCAAGAAATAATTGTTTCTTTAGGGTAGCTTATGCTACAGTTGTGATTAACTGTCAAGCTCAGTGTGATAAATACAAAGTGGAAAAGCCAGCAACGCATGCTGTGCTAACCAACGTAGACACGCTGAGTCAAGAGGGCTTCGGTGGGTGGCGAGTTCGCACAGTCATTCATTCGAATTACCCGCGGGGGGGCTTTATACATGTCTATGATTTGAATTTAAATCTTGTGTTTGTCATGTAAATGCGCTATTTGCAGTCAGCGAGGCCTGCTGAGAACTCTTCTGTGGTCGACGGTACATTTGACGGACGGACCCCTTTCCAGATTCCGACCTGGTCCTGGCTCTGAAGGTATTTGGCATACCCAATTAAAAGTCCAATCCACATATCAATCGGGCTTCCGAACTGCTTTCAGTTTGATTTGGCCAAAGATATTTCAAGTTCAAACCAACGGGTCAGTTTGAAACGATGCGAGCGTTTGTTCCAAAGCACCAAGCTTGCCCTCCAGGGATGGCATGCGTCGAGATAACGTGTCCCCTCGCCTTGTCCAGCTAAATCCTCTCAACAATGTTTCAGGTTGTTGGGGGGGATCCAGGTCAAAGCCTTGTTAGATCACAATCCCGCTCAATTTACACAGGATGGCGGCTTAGCGCGATACCATCAACAACCTCCTGGCACAGCGGCACCGACGGCTAATTAATTAACTTAGCCTTTTGGCGCAAAAAGGACACATTGTTTCATCAGTTCCAGCATAAAAGGCTTCGACGCCGCAGGGCAAATGGGAGCGGTTGCCGGAAATGAAAATGATCAAATGTGTCCAGAGTTCTGCAAAAACATCAGTTCCGAGGTGTTGCATCGCAGCGTTTATCTGACTTCCGTGAAGACCATACTATTTAGAAGCGCCGATGATGTCATCGGCGCCATAGTGTCCGTCTTCCTCATTGGAATTCACTGAGCCATCCCCAATAAGAAGAATATTTTTCCCCAATTCCATACGCCAGCGCCTTAGGTGTATTGTGTAACCTTCCCGGTTGAACAATTACAACTAGCACACGCCTGCAACGAGGCCGACGGGTCCGTGTAATTGTTAGCCGTTCACGTCGGTTGACTCAAAAGTTCTCAGCCTGGAAGCGACGCCCCATATTGTACAGAAGAGAGCGACATTTTTCCGTCTCTCGGAGCACGCCGCCGGACTGCAAAATGCGTGACGTGCATAAATATACATGGGCGGTTATCCAGCCAAGCAATCAGACAATGCTTATCTGCGCATGTGGAGTCATTTGCGACGCTATCTTTGCTGATGCTCTTGGACGAGGACGTTTAGGAAACCATTTGAGGCGCTAGGAAAATCAATCATTAAAATAACTTTAGGACATTAAATGGAGATAATATCTTTAATGAATGAGAAGGTAAAGATAGAGGAGGTTCAGATTTAATGTACACTATGGATGTTTTTAGTCTGATTGGCGTTTCAGGTTATTCGTTTTGTCTTGAGAATGAAAATGGTGGAAGAGTGGTTTTTGCGATTAGTTACATGGAGGGTCCGCAGCTCCAGCGGCACCCGCCGACTCCATCTTATTGGCTATTTCTTCGGTCCCTTGCCTTCCTGCTTGGCCTCAAGTGTTCTTTATCTTTTCTCCCCGTGCCGCCATATGTGCCATCCGGGATTCCAGCCCCGCCTCCGGCTTTGGCCACACGTAATGCGTTTACAACTTTATTCTGTTGATGCCTCCAGTGGAGGGCCAAAAGAGGCACACATGGAGAGGCCAGTGAGGAATTTTTTTTTTTTTGTCTCTGTGGTCCAGATCTGCCTGGTGTGGTGGAGCATCGTTGGTGCTGGTTAAAGTGCTAGGAGCTAGCTTTTTTCCCGTTTGAGCTCTTTAAAATAGGATTAGGCACAGTCGCTATCTTCTTTGGGGGGATACACTTGCATTGGTTTCCACTTATCTGTGATGAGCAGTCGTGAACTGATGGCGGGCGGTTGAAGAAGGACTGAAATGATCCTTGAGAAAGCAGGTCAAATAGTACACACTTTTCTCTTTGCCGATCTGGCGCAGATGCTTTTAAGTTTTGTCTCGAGGCATTTGCGCAATTTATCATAGAACGGCTGAAAACGGCAACAGGTCTCAAATTGCCCCTTTCTTGGGGAAAAAAATGTGCAATTTCACACATTTGGAGATTGACTCAAAACAAAGACCCAAATCCTTCACTTATGGATCGACTTTCCGGCAATTTAGCGAATATGCGGTGCCGTTTTGAAAAATCAATGTAAAGTATTTAAAGTGCACCCGACTGCGAGGTTGTCAGTGAAAAGCTTTCAGAGCAATTAAATAGATCATTAGAAAAATCTATGGCAGCCATGTTTTTTTACACGCTCGACATTACAAAGTGTTTCAGCGGCATTGTGGGCGATAGACGGCACTTAATAAAGTCTCCTCGTAGTCCCCCAGCAGCGTGATGTTTTTTTTTCCCATGTCACAATTGCGTATGCAATAAAATAAACAAAACATTATTTTGCCGAGAGATACTACGTCACGTCTATTCTTGTTATATTTGATCAACCTTCTGACTCGTGCAAACCGGCAAATTCCCTTCAGGCAGCCTCGGCGTGATTAGTTGTTTTCTTCTTCGTATTTGCATAACTTTAATCTGGCACCATTTTTTTGTCACTTGTAAAATATGAGGCCGTTGAACTCAATGCAATTTATTTATGGGAAGATCCGCAAAGAGCGTTGAGCTGTGTTCCATCTTGGCCGGCTCCTCCTAACCTGGATGCTTCTCAAATGAACCCGCCTGGTGTAACAAGGCAATTACAGGCGGCGTTATGCTTTGGCGTGACCTCCACCGACGTCCGTGGCATTGTGTGTACGACTTGCTTGAAGAGCCAAGAATAAATTACTGACTCTCAAGGTCAGGCAAAGATGGAGCTTAGCAGATGAAATTCTCTTGAGTCTTTTATCCATCACCATGGGGATATCCTTGAGAAGATGGCGGATTTTTATTGCGCGGACAAGTTGTAAAGTCCAATTAAAGTGTGTCCAACTTCGGGGTGATTTATTACAAATTGAATGCGGTGATGTGTGGAGGAATCTTGTTTTAGTCCTCCTTTTTTGTTTTTGAGCGCGGTCTCATTTCTGCCGTTTATATTCTAATCTCTCAAATTGGACTCTAGGGTGCTGAACATAATTAAAAGCGCTCAGGTAACAACTTGATTGAGCACCTAACAGAGTGACCATCAGATTAAAAAAATATATATATATTTCTCAATTAAAATGCAAAATGATGTGGTCAATATTAGCACATCAGCATGCAAAAGAAAGTAGAAATATAAAGGGAGGAATATAAACCCAAGACTTTTTTTGTGCCCATTGTTCATGAGCTGAACTCCAAATTTCATTTTTCTGTGTAAAAGCACAAGGCAATGCAAATTTATTCATAGAGCACAATTCATACACAAAGCAAGTCATCGTGCGTCACACAATAAAAGCACCAAAAATAGACAAACAAACAAAACGCCATTAATAGCTAAAGTTACTTTCTTCAAGGTAAACTATTGCATTTTGATATTTAGCAGCAAATAGGTAGCTTGAATGATCATTTTGTCTGGTAATTTTGGCCGGCCCCCCTTCAGGCGACACTGAAAGTAGTCTCTTTTTTTTTTTCCTCCCATTTGATGACATTTACGATATGATCCAAAGGGAGCCGGAAAAAATGGAAAAAGTGCAGCCAATAGCGGCTCTCTCGAGGACATGAAGTAAAAGCCCCAATTGATAGGAAATGACAATATTGCAGCAAATATTTTTTTATTATTATTGAATGGAGAGCTTTGAGTGAAATTCTGACCTTCTTGTTCTTCTATTTAAGATGAGATCATCTCCCCAGAGAGCTTGGGCCATCTCTGACGAATGTCAAACAGCTGAGTCTGCAAAGGGACCTCCATTTTTCTTTCTTATTGAAAAGCAAAAATGACACAAAGTCTTTTCCAGTTGGGATTTCGATCTCGGGTCATAGGTCACAAAATCTATTTTCTCGACTTTTTGTTCTGAAACTGTGTTTTTAGTTGAAAGCAACCGTCGCTCTCAGCATTAGTGAAAAATGGTTTCCCATACTACCTCAACTTTTCTTCTGCTAGAAGGCGGGGGTGCTCACTTTTGCTAGGCTAGGCGTGTATATTGTCACAGGCTTTGTTAGTCTTGAAAGTGTAAAGACAATGATGACAATGTGAAGTGCCTACAGGGAACTCGGGTATTACTTTGTGTATTACTTTCTGTGGCAAAGTGTTTACACTAATTTAGTAGCTTCAATAATTATATTTTTCTTACAGCTACCTATGGGACAGCTATTAGGTATGTGCATATAAAGTGCTCATTAAAACTAAATGGAAGAGCCGAAAGTGTTAATAAAAAAATTCTTGTCGTTCATTATCGGTTAATTGCAAAAAATATCTCGCCGTGATATATGCCATTGGGTGATTTGGAGCGGCCGCTCGGTGAACCCGCTCCGATGTGGCCTCGGCCTCATCAGACCTAATCTCCATCAAATAAAGAGGGAGCTTGATGGTTTTCATCAGGAGGTGGGATTGATCAATAAGAGTCCCCATGCGCCATTGGATTGGCCAGGGAACATTCCGGCACTCTCACTCATTTGATATCCATTTAACGTCGGGTGATCGTGGATCTCCAAGGAGGGGGTGTGGGGGGGGCTCTCAATCTCTGATCATTTTCACACCAAGTGGAGGTCAATGCCTCCCCGCGGTTCCACCTTGGCTTTTTTTTTTGGGGGGGTTTATTGCCTTTTCAGGCGTCTCCTTGTATAATCCAACCCTAAAAGCTTTTACATACAACTGCTGCGAATTGCAACGGCCGCATTGGTCAACATACATTTGTCAACATCACGGCGGCGTTCGTCGGAAACAGCCGCAAAAGAAATTCAATTGCTCTCCGAGCGGACAAAAGCAATTTTGCCACGGCAACGCCGGACCATGCTGATTCAGTGAGGCGGTTTTCACCTCATTATCGATCGCGCCCATTGTTTTTCTCTTTGGGCATAGGTGTCAAAGTCACGGCCCGGGGGCCAGATACGGCCCGCCACATCATTTTATGTGGCCCACAAAGACAAATCATTACCATTGGTCTTTTTCAAATATTTGAACAGTTTTTACTCGTCTCTGATTTCAAAACTAGTTATTCATCAGTTTGTTTTTGTAGCCTATACTGTATATAGAAGACGTTGACAATCATAATGGCCCTCCGAGGGAAACCATAACTACGATGTGGCCCACGACAAAAATGACTTTTATACCCCTGACTTTGGGGGACGGCAGAAAAATAAAAATAGTGGACAACAAGATCATTTGTATAATATTGTGGACGACAGTGTAGGTCCCGAGTAACGGTATCGAGTAAACTTCTGTTCTTTATGGACAAATGATGATCATTTCTTTGGTACATATTTGGAGCTTCTGCTGCCAAATAACGTAATTTATTTTCAAGTGATTAATTGTGCCGTTAAGCGAGAGAATTTGAAATTTACTAGCCTATTAGCCGACCGTAATTCTCCAATATACTCGCTCCATAAAAATGTCAAACCCAAATTAATTAAGCATCGCTTCGAGCTCTTGGAAGAGAAATTTAAGCACGGTTATGGGGGGGGGGAAATATGGGAACCTTTCAGGGTCCGTATGATAAGTTATGCCCTTGCTCTTGTGCAAGAAGAACAGGCTTTTGTTCCCGGAAGCAAGACGTTAGCCTTGGTGAGCTCCCGTTGACTCGCTGGCAATCCCGCCGCTTTCGCTTCATCTTACAGCGGACAAGAGCTTCCATGTTGCCTGCAGCGGGAGGGAGACGTTTTGCAAGGCTTTGATACCGTACCTGTTGTCTTATGCGCTCGGAGAAAAGATCTATCTGAAAATCACTCCGGCAATTCTTTGAAGTCCGCCCCGTCACAATCGATACGAGTCAAGTGCGCGCACACACTAAAGAGCTTCTCTGCAACTTGATTTGACTTTACCGGAATGCCGCCATTTTGGACCAGATGTTATTGCTGTGGTAAAAAAAGGGGAAACATGTTCGTGCAAACAAACATACGAGCACAGTCCACGTCTCTTGAGTCAAATGAATCCTTCAAAAGAGTCAAATGAGATTACCTTCACTACTTTCGAGAAAAAATTATTTTGGGCTCAGGTATTTAAAAGGTAAATTATTATATGATTACAGTTGACATCTTTGTCATCATTTTTGGATTTATTCTGTGATTTGAATCAAACTAAACCTTAATTGCAACTCACTTTTTTTTCTTCTTTTTGCTTCCAGACCTAGCGCAGGTATGATTAACAGTAGGAGGAGAACAGTATTGCACATGCAGCTATTCAAGGTTTTCTCTGTCACAAGTGTGGGGAGGGAATAATACATCATTAAGCCTGCACCTCAATACAGGAGCCAGAGCAGTGTTTTTCAATGAGAAATGACTTGCATGCGGAATGGCAATGTTTCCGAGCGTAGCGCTAGGCCTGCATAATGCTTTTGGCTTTTTCTCTTGAATTTTAAATATTTTGAATCCGGTGGAGGTCAAACCGCGGGGGCCTTGAACAAAATTATTTGTGACAACACTGCATGGGTGACAGAAGGTGTCAATTACTTTACAGATAATGTCAATTAAAACTCAACTGAGTTGCCGAAAAACTTTCAATGACATCCCCTCCGGGGGGGGGGGGGGGTCTTCATTTAATGAATATATTATTTATTCATCATTATATGAATAAATCCCATGTAAACTGTGTGTGACGATCCCATTCAGTTTGAACGGAAGCCTCACCTCGATCTCAATTTGAAGGACGGACGGACGCTCGCCGAGGAGACAATCGATGATGCGGGCAATTATGAGGAAGGACAGGCGCAATTGAAAGCCGATTTAAGGAGGCGAAATTTTGACAGGACCTAGCCGCCCCTCGATATGCAAGCGTAACACATTTGTCAGCTCTATTTGTCGATCTTCTTCCGAGCACATCATCTCGCGAGCAAAGCGGCCTTCTTCCCAGTTTGATGTATGGGAGCCAAAGCGACAGACGGGCTAACAGAGTCGTCTGTTGCCTTCACGTATTCCGGCTGCATACCCCAACTTCCCAACATCACCCCCACACTTTCCACCAAAAAGCATTCTGCAATATTGATTGAAGATTGAAAATAAAATAAAAACCTAAATAAATAAATACAAATATATATCAAATAAAATAACGTAAAATAACATGAAAAATTAAAAATAATCACAGGTTTTATGTTTCGATGTGGAGAAAGAGACATACAGCTTGTAATCAAGAGACTTGTTTCCAGATACATTTGAAATGTTTGATGTTTTAGCACAGTATCTCCATACATCCTCAAAAGATCACAATATTTGCTCATTTTACAGATTCAACCAGTTAATTAAACCTCCAGCCTCTGTTTTAGTCCTTCATCACACTGAATGTAGATTCTAGTGTCAGCAAATGTAAATTAGGGGAACAAATCCCATTAGTCAAAATGAATATATTGCAAATTAGTGCGGCGCTTTATTAAAACCAACATATTGGGTCATGTATTTCCTCCAGTCATAAACGTGCTATCGCACAATCTCTAGGCAATAAAAGGGAGCATTAATATTTGGACGAGAGAACAGCTGTGCTGAAAAACATGGCGGCGGCTAACACATCAGAAGAACTGACCGTGCGCTTAGTCATTATGGTAACTGCTGTGCTTGCTCACGAACACATTTTCAGAAATAGGCGGAAAAAATTTGAACTTGGTAGTTACACACTCGGTCATGCACATTGAGACCTCCAAGTAGAATACACAAAACAAAACCGTTGTGATTGGCCACTTTTTGAGAAGAAAAAAATCATAATTGCACCTGCTGTTTAGTGAGCTGCACAACTTCAAATGTGCTTTGAGAAGAAACTAGCCGTGGCTTTGAAATCGCCGCAATAAAGGAAGAATCACACCTGTGGACGAAAATGCAACAAGAAGCAAGCGTTGAAGCCGATCTAGCCAGAGTCAACGCATGGGTGGGCGTTAATGTCCTCCCAGAGGCCCCCGCTGCGAGGACAATTCCCCACGAGAGAGTCATGAGGCCCAATACGCACAAGCTGAGTTGTTTTTCACCCAAGAGACCGAGCGTACGTGTTGATGTGGGCCAGGCTTTGCAAACATTTAGCTGGGCTCCATCACGTGCAGGGACGGACGGCGATGGCGTCGGAGGGAAGTGACATCACAAGCAGGACACAACGCTCCACTGACATCTGGAGCAGGCTTCCTCTGCAGATACTACGTGAGTGCCCTACAATATTTTATACAATATTTGTTATATTTTGGTTTTTGCCTGCCCGGGGACTACGGATGAAAGCTTTGTAGCTATAATCTGTCATATTTACATTTGGTTTTATACTGATGTTCATTAATGTGCATTGTCCTTATTTAAATACATAAATAAATACATCCAGAAATTTAAATGAATTTAAATGTTAAACTAAATTAAATGACAGATAGAGTATAAATAAATATTGAAATACATACATAAATACATTTAAATGAATTTAAATGTTAAACTAAATTAAATGACAGATAAAGTATAAATAAATATTGAAATACATACATAAATACATTTAAAAGAATTTAAATTTAAAATTAAATTATAAAGTATCAATAAATAAATCGATAAATCAATAAATAAAGCTGAACAGTCCACTTGTGATCCATTCACTGGCCTGAGAGTAAAATGATGTGGATAAATGGGAGTAGTCACATGTCGTTATTAAATACTGGCATAATTGGAAGTCAGTGTTTTATAGCTGTTGAGTCCATATTTGAAAAGCCTGCCACGGCCGCTTCTATTTCAACAGAGCTTTAATGTCGTCGTCGCATGGCTGTGTCAATGAGCCTTACAAATGGAATGTTTGACTCCAAAAGAACATCTCACACAATATGTTCCTAACAGGCCAATGGGGACGAGCGAAGCCATTAAAGCAAATGGAGGGTGATCACTGTGCTCCTTAGATACTATAGCTCACACACCAGTTAGCCCAATTTATCCAGTTCCACGCCATTGCGCGCAACTGACAAATTGTGCGCTCTCTCGGCCCTCTATTGTCAAGAAGGCCCGAACCTGTTTCTCACCAATTACAGAAAGCCCTGTCTCGGAAAGCCATTCCGTTAAGCATAACGGTCTCGATAAAAGCAGGGATATGCCGCTAGTTTGCTAAGTCGTAGCGAGAAGGCTGTCATTAGACTGACAGGAAAATGCAATGGGCCGTCACTGTGCAACGATGGAGCCGGCCTTAGATTTTGCGGCTGTAAAAATAATGCGGCGGGCCGTATCTGGCCCCCGGGCCTTGACTTTGACACCTATAAGTACAAATAAAATGATGTCAGATTAAAGATTAGATTAAAGTCCCAATGATCGTCACACACACACCTGGGTGTGGTGAAATTTGTCCTCTGCATTTAACCCATCCCCGTGTGATTTTAATCCATCCCCTGGGGGAGAGGGGAGCAGTGAGCAGCAGCGGTGCCGCGCTCGGGAATCAGTTGGTGATCTAACCCCCCAATTCCAACCCTTAATGCTGAGTGCCAAGCAGGGAGGCAATGGGTCCCATTTTTATAGTCTTTGGTATGACCCGGCCGGGGTTTGAACCCACAACCTTCCAGTCTCAGGGCGGACACTCTACCACTAGGCCACTGAGCTGTCAGCATTGTAATATGGCAAGTAAGGTCGCTGAAAAAGTCACATATTCACTCTTGTAATTTTCCGCTAAATTGTTGTGACACGTTTGTATGCATGCAATTTCGGTTGTCTCGAGAAAACGTCTCGCTGCTCGTTCAAAGTTATCGCCACTTCATCGACTTCGCTCGCACTTTGTCCTTGTGCTGTTCGCTACTTGCTAGCGATTGCTCATGCGTCTTGCAGACGTGCGGTGATTAGGGCTGCATGCCAAATGAGTTGCAAGCTCGCGCTGGCTCATGCCAGCTCCCACCCGCATGCACTTTGGTAACTATATTGTACTTTGATATGGGTCATCAATTCTGAATAACACCCGCAGGCAATGGGACACAAATTGTCGTACAGCTGGGATTCGAAACCCATGCAGGCTTTCGACTTTTAGTTGATTGCGCATCTTTTCAGTCACTATTCTCGCAATGCGTGTATGGAAGCTGAAGAGGTCGGGCGAGACCACTTGGACACAAAGTCATGAGTGAGTTTAGTGATAAACATGAAAAAGGAAGTAAGATAGATTTCATGTGCTTTTCTCCGCTACTCTGGTGTTCAGATGCAAGTCTTGCTGTGAACATCTGCCTGAAGCTGCTCCCCAAGGTGGCCGATCTGACCCAAATTTACAAAGTCGCCCATGTATTTTCTCTCCGACGTCTCTGTGGATGCCTGGATACTATTTTCAGTACGGCAAATCTGTGAGGCAAGAGCTTGCTTGTTACATCATTTCATCTCTAACCGTCCTCCAATCAAATAAAAAAGAGTGCACTTGGCCAGACAAAAAATTCGTTTTGTTTCTATCATTTGATTTTATAAATGAATATGATCAACTCCACGCGGCAAGGTGATGGTGCCTCCAACTCTCTTGGGTTGTTTTTTTACTGCATCTGACTCAATGCTGCTATCCAAATTCAAAAGGCCGTTGTGTATTTGGATGGCAGCACTCAAAAGACAATTTCAAAGACGTATATGTTGTCCACCCGGGCGCTTTTCCCTAGAACGCAATCTACGAATGCCGTTAGCACCAAAGTCCTGCGACTTAACTTCTCGGTAGAAAAAAAAAAAAACATTTCTTTTGGACACATCGTTGATCACGGTAGCCATTTTCATCCACCTTGTAAGATCGTGTAAATATAGGCCCGAGCTCGAGTTCCGTCGGGAGAGACGAGAAACGGCGAAACATCTTTCGGGAGTACTTTGTAGCCATTTTTGCGCTTGTCTGTTACTGTGTTCTCAATCTTTGGCCGTCAGACTGCTCTAATGTTTCTTTTGAGTTTTTGTCATCTTGTAGAAAGCCCATAGTTGCAGAGCATAAATAATTTTATTTCGCGATGGTTCAAGACATTAGCGGGTTCTGCTGGAAGCCATCCAGCCACGCAATGACTAAGCAAACATAAAGACCAGGCTGCCTTACCGACTCCTTATTTAGCCGAGTCTGAGGAGAACTCAGATTCTTATTCTTGTGTCAAGACAAGCGACTTTTAAACTTCCAAAGATTTGTCAATCTTTTCTGAGCTGAGAGTGCAAAAAGAGTCTCAAGAGAAGCGCACACAAACGTGACCCGATTTGTGACAATCTGTGAACAAATACTATAAATGTGTTCGACAAGAGGGCTTTTAGACGAGCCAAAATAGAAACCATGTCTGGGCGGGTTTTTGTGATACATAAATATTGTCTGATGTATTCATTTTGTATTGACACAGGTTGTGCGTGTTTGTATTATTGTTTCATCTCTGTGCAAATGCAGCAAAGTGTAGCTCGTCATCCGTGGATGTGATTTCACAGTTTTCAAATTTGGCAAAAACATTCCAATGGGTATTTATTTCCACTCGTGCTGATATTTGGAACCGTAAACTGCTCGTGTCCACCATTTTGATCAAGTGGACAAAATGCTTCCTTGGAAGTTAGCCACTCGGACAATTAAATGCTAATGTAAAAGGGCCGGACGAATCCCCCCTTAAGTTCCTAAACGCTAATCGCAAATGGCATTTACGTGGCACTCTTCTCGTGTGACTTTTCAATGCGTTTTTGTCAGCCACATTAAGACGCTAATGGCCGCCGCTACATCGCAAGTTGCCAGACGTAATTAGTCGTTGGATGTCTTGCTTAAGGACACTTCAACAATGGAAACTCTGAGATGATGAGGCCATAGCGCTTCCCGCGGGGAAGGTAACACATGATACACGACAATGATGACTTTTCTATAATGGAGGACAAAGTGTTCAGCTGGCATGAATGAACGCCTAATCGGTTCCAGACGAGGAAGTCTGTTCGAAACGAAATAGGCATCTTCCATTTTAATCGGCGTCATGACAGATTTTCAAGGGAGTCACTCAGTCGATCCATTTTTTTTTACTGGCGTGGATGACTTTAATTAAGATATGTTAGAATCAATCAATCAGTGCTTTGGCAATCTTTCTGACCCAAATATGTCTTTTACTTTGCTCCAATGTTGTTTGTGTCAGGTCATCATTCTTATATTCCCCAATTTGGGTGCATAACAAGAGGTTTTTTGTTTCTTCTTTTCTCTTTCCATTAAGGGGATTTGAACGTAATTGATCAGTTTACAAGGTGGAGCGACTCTGAGAAGACTTTGCTGTCCATTTGCAAAGTGCACCAGGCGTCGACTGCTGACAAGACAGCAAAAAAGGAAAAGTAAGTGACATCGAAAACTTTTAACAATGTCACAACAGCTTTGAATGCTTACGAGGTAATGCCGGTGGATTAGGGACCGAAATCCATTGTCTGTCTGTCAGGATTCAGAGAAAAAATAAATGCTGCTCTCCAGAAACGTCCTGCAAAATTAGCTTACAATCCCAAATATGGAAATGATCTTCCTAAGCTTCTGCTAGCTTACTAACGATGGTACATTTCCATCTTCCGTGTCTTTCACGTTTGTCAGCTTGTGTAAAAAATGGCGTTTTATTTTTGAAAGCAATTTTATGTTTCGTTATCCACATTTGAAAGCGGACCGATCGAACCTAAAGATGTCTGATTCTATTTATTTATTTATTGATTTATTTTCATAGCCCAAGTGAGCTTCTGTTGACACATAGTCCTCTAATTATGCAAAAGTGACAAACGAGAAAAAAAAAATCAATCGTGATTATTGCATCCTGAAAAGTAAGCGGCAAGACTTCCAATAAAATGTCTGGTGATTTTAACACAACTTTCAAGACTGCATTAAGGAAATGAGCGGCAATCTCCTAAACGCGCATCTTCCGAAGCAAGCAATCTCCAAAAAGGTGTTTAATGTGACAGCCAAAGTGCGAAATGATGCCAGAAGAAATGTTGCCGTCGTTACCAACACGGCCTCCGTATCTACTCGATTCAGTTTTAGCTCCATTACCAAACGCGGACGACTGATGGCAAAACGAGATCATATAATGAGCGCAGTCACTGATGCTGCTAAATGGAATATTTGGCTCCGGTTCCTCAAAGAGTCGGATGACGCATCGAGTGCGGTTAAACCGTTTTTTTCCATTTGTCACATTGAACTGCCGCTTGATAATTGATGTCCACGTTGAAAGGATAGAACGTGCATACTGCGGTAATTAGACTTTCTGCTTTTGGTCCTGATGGAAAAAAGGGAAGCGTTTGTCTTCAATTGACGACGCGCCACCGCCGCTAATTGGAACACAGCGCAGATGGCCAGCGTTTGATGAAATACGCTGTCTGCCTTTTGCTTTATGACCCTACGTCAAATGACCCGCTCTAATTGGACAAAGTCCGCCATTGCCAAATCATGAATCTCATCAAGAGCGAGCTTCTTCTCTCAGCGGCGGCGGCGGTGTCCGAATTTCACAAGGCTCGCTCTTTTTGTCTGGCCTGGTTTGCTGTACTGGTTTGTTTCCCTTAACTCATTCACCCAGTTCATATCGTTTATAACCGTCAATGGTACTGAATGAGTTCATGTGACCCTATATCTGGAAATTCCCCAAACTAATCCTGTTCCTTGAAACTACATCCACCATAAAGAATGAGTCAATGCCATTTACATTTGCAATTCACATTTATACTAAATGAATTCTACGACAAGTACACAAATAGTGTAGAATTGAAATTAGCTATATTATGAGACGGACAAAAGAGTTGGATGACGAACCCACGTATCGTTAGCGTATATTCATCCCGGAAGGGCGTGCCGTGAATATTAAATGGCCTTTCAGTATAACTGTTTGAAAAAGCTCGCATGCGAGTCGTCTCACTCGAGTTGCCGAGCTCCACTTGTGGAACAGACAGTTGTACTGCGTGACTGACAGTTTGTGATGAAAAGCATGTTCGTTTAATCAAATCGGTTCTGGGAAATCATCCAGAGGCTCTCCTGGAATGAATCGCTTTTAATGTGGGGATAAGAGAGCTGGATGGATGCACATTTGGAGCCCCCCCCCCCCCCCAAGCCGGCGGTGACAATCGTAATCGCCAGCCAGCAACACCACTTTGAAAAATATTTTTTTAAATCTACTCTCGTCATATAAAGTAGAGGCCCGATCAAAGCGATTCTTTATGCGCTTAATTGCTGTTTCTTCTGACATTTGGCGGGATAATGAAGGTGGGAGCGATGGACTGGATCATTTTAATGCCCGGCCGGCCGGCCACCTCCTGAGCTCTGGCTTCTTGCTCACTGCTTGCTGAAACAATACGAGCTGAACATATCTGGCAGAGGAGCACCCATATGATATTCGGTAGACTGAAACATTTTGGGGCCACTTTATATTCCTTGAAAGTAACTCTTGATCTTCATCCAGCCATCGGAGAACGACCCGATTACAGTAAAAAAACGCACAATGTGATTATTTGCTTGCTCGTATCCATTTGATCTAAATTCAAAATGATTTCACAGTGGCTCTGTTTGAAATATGGCGCTGGGGGGGGGGTGTCAAATGAGGCTCAGCCAGTGAGAGCGAACTGACTCGTTGGAATCCGACTGCAGCTGCCGGCCGGCTGTCCGAATAATGGCTAATGACCATCTCCTCTTGTAGCATAATGGGCCTATATTCACAGAACCCGCAACCCAAAATGCTGACACGCAATATCCAGTAAGAGCAGCCCATGAAATGAGACAGCCTAGAAAAGGAAACTGAACATGGTCATCAGCAATCTGGTTGTTTCCATTGCAGGTATAATTGAGGTGTTTCTTGCGATGGAGAGCTTTTACGTTTAACAACCGGTTGGAGCTGAAAGTGACATCACAGTCTGACGTTCAGGTCGGTCTACCAGACAGACTTGCGTAATATTAATAGGCTTAAGACAACATTAGAGGAAAACAAAAGAATTGCTCTATATTCCAGGCATGAGGCTTTCCAAAGTATGAGGACAAATTTCAGACCGCCTGCTTTCGACACACTTTGAATGACGGCCGTCGCGTCTATTCTAGAATGTCTTGCCGCTTTGATTGGCACTCTGATTAACTAATCATTAAAGAGGGAGCTGAGCAGGCGCCAGTAATCTGACAGGAGCGACATGACGGCAGGATCCGGTAAAACTGTCGCTTGTGAACGTGCGTTCCATTCAGCTGTCATGCGAGTCACAAAAGTGCACAGTTTGGCTCTCCAGTTGAGGAGAACAATACAAGTGAGACCTCCTGAAACCGGATTGCAATCTTGCTCTCAGGTTGGTGAACGGAAAAGCCATTCCGTCGTGGTTCCGCTTTTTATACTTTGATTGTTGCTAGATCACCACATGATACGAACGGCGTTCAAACAGGCGTTTGATTCATCTGTTCATTTTCTATCCATCCTGCTCAGGAGATGGTCAAATTCTAAAATGACACCCCCCAGTGCACAGCTCTTGTTGACAGTGTCAATGAGTCTGGCGGGCGAGTAAACGAATCACTTTGCCGTCAGCGAGCGTATGTGACTCATTTGTGATTCATCATAAACAGCGCCGTTGTCTTGATTAAAGCTTCAATTTGTTTTACAGGCCTAATAAAGAGTGACAATATTTTTTGCATCCACGCTCGATTGCTCAAGGTGTCATAACTTTGGCTGCCAAAGTTCTTTTATTGGCAGGCGGGAGGCTCATTGGCGGCAGATTATCAACGCCAAGCAACTTTTTTATCAACATCAGTGAATCAGGAAATTGCCGTTCGATTCTTCTCGTTTCCTTGATATTTTTATATCTCAATTGCCTCAGCATGTTACTCTTCTCATCACGTTATTCATTTGGTCCTCACTTGTAACAATGTGAGCTCGTGTGTCATCAGTTTGTGAGGGTTGAGTGCCCCCAATAGGCAAGGGAAGAAAAAACACACACTCCAGTGAGATGTGAAATCATGCTTCTGTTTTTTTCTGCACAGTATAACCTGGACTCCACGCAGGTTCCCACTCTGCCATTGGCTAGGATAAAAATGGAAACCTCTACTCACAGTTGTAAAGTCAGGTCCATTGCTCTTTATTTTGTTGCATCCGCCTTGATTAACCGAGAGCGGTTTTTAAAGCAAAACTAGAGAAAGCAATGTTTTGCTACGTGGAGATTATTAGTCTAATTTGATGGCGTGCCTTTGATTTGATCATAAATATAGACTAATGGATTACATTTGTGATTATGTGCAATGCTTGGCTTCCTACGACCCTGCTGAGATGTATCGGAGCTTACTTGGAGCCCTTCCGGTCAAAGTCAGCCAAAGCCCAATTAGCGGATTTGGATTAGCATGTCCCCCTCGATCTGCTCAGAAAATAGTCTTGGCGGAAAGTTTGCATGCAAAAAGTTCCCCTTTCCGCAACATTTCCACACGGACTCCCAACAAGTTCACTTCCATAACTTTAAACTCGCCATGAAGGAAACAGACAAATTGTCTCCATCAATCTGATACGGCATGCGATTCCTCTCCAGGTCGGTCAGTCATCAAACCTCTTGACTGAGCGTCGACAAACGATGGCCCTTTCTGGCTGATCCGCTCGGCCCATCATTGGCGAGGGCTGGCAGCGGCTCCGTGCAGACCTAATGGGCGGGAAAAGAAGGCCGGAAATGGATTCCCTCCGTCACTCTCCACTCAAGCGTGCCGGGCTCTTTGAAAACATGAGCCGTGTTTCAATCGGCATCTCTAATTTACAAGATGGACCCTTTGCCTTTTTTTGCTATGGACTAAACAAAAACACGGGTATGAGCATTTTGCAAGTGCCCACCCACGCTGGAGTATTGCCAGAAAAGTAGCTCTCAGATGATTTAGAGGATCGTCTTAGTCTCGAGAGACACATCATCTTCCTGATGGTTAGCAGGCTGAGCTCCCGGCTCGGCGACAGATGACACGGGAAGACACCTGAGCGCTCTTCCGTCGGCTCGCTCGGCAGCGCCGCGTCGAGCTTTATTTATCTTACAAATGACTCTATCTGCCGACGCCCGTGTTTGACTTCACAGGCGGATGATTGAGAGGGTGCGCAAAAATGATCAGATCTTCCACCATCTTGCCCTTACTTAAAATTCCAAAGGCTTTCTTCCCCAAGCTAATACTTTGCCTCACTCGCCGAGTCTCAGAACAAGCTGCTAATCACATTTGATCTGCACTCGCTTTGAGTTCTTTTTCTATTAAGATATACCTCTGTGTAATCATAAGCCGCCGCCGCTCGTCGCGGTCTTTCATTTCTTTTTCGTTAGCGGACAAAACATTCGCTTTCCCTACTAATTAACCGAAACGCCGGCTCGTCGAGAAGGGAGAGTAAAATGAAGCAAAGATTGTCCTGCGACCGGAGACAATTAGCATTGAACCCTTGCTGCCATGTATTACCAGAGCATACTTAAATAGTTGTTTCTTCTTCTGTCACCCTGGGGTTTTGTTCTTTTCTCTCCGTTGCGCTCCTAGAGAGACTGACCCACATGGAGAAATGTCAAGCATGAGACAGAAACCACGCAGGAGAACTAGCAGAGAGAGAAAGAGGAGACAAAAGCATAGCAAAGTGTGCACTCAGAGCCACTCATGCAAGAAATGGGAAAAAAAAGAATAAGATCCTCTTTCTATGCTTCCCCACGGGAGCCGCCTAGCCTAGCCTAGCTTCTCGCTTACAGTACAGCCGCAAATTATTTAGATCCGCGCAAGCTAGCGCCTTGGGATTGTTAATAACCCCAAAGGCTCATGATAGATAGATAGATAGATAGATAGATAGATAGATAGATAGATAGATAGATAGATAGATAGATAGATAGATAGATAGATAGATAGATAGATAGATAGATAGATAGATAGATAGATAGATAGATAGATAGATAGATAGATAGATAGATAGATAGATAGATAGATAGATAAGGAAGACTCTGGATTGTCCTTATGTGGCTGCCAAAGTGAACTCGTGTAGACTCATCCGCGAGCCATAATGAGGACAAGAACTCAGGAAAGTGGACGGATGGTCGGAGAAGACTGATCTGGCGAGATGCCACCTAAAAGACAAATGTAACACATTCATCTCCGATTCCCACATTTGCAATTTGCTTTCAACAGCTCCATTGTCTCTCAAGACGGCAGCAGCCATTGGAAGGTGCACTTCAGGTCATTTTAATCAGTTCAGTTGGACAGGTGTGAACGCGGCAAAAGAACTCTGAAAATGGGGAAGAATTCAAATATTTTTAATTACAGATCCCATTTAGGGTCCGTTCAATTAAAATGTCCGCTAAGGTGGAATTACATTACTAGTGTCATGACCACGGTCATTTCTAGATGGCAGCTGGGGAATGCTTGGGACCGAGATCTCCGGAAAGGTAATTTGTCACATTTATAAGTGAGTGGCTTCAAGTCCACTGAGGCAGGATGCGGGTTCCCTGGTGCGGTGTAGACAATTCTCAATGTGCCATCGTTTCACCATTTGTAAAGGTGAACCATTAAGGTCACCCAGGTTTGTAACTCTGGAGGGCCATTAATGATGTTGAGCCTCGGCAACGGTGACCTTCGCTAAACCGCTAAATTGCTAACTCTGTCACTTCAGGCGTTGAGCTCATAATTTGAAGTTTGTCAGAA
Source organism: Syngnathus acus (assembly GCF_901709675.1). Taxonomy (NCBI): domain Eukaryota; kingdom Metazoa; phylum Chordata; class Actinopteri; order Syngnathiformes; family Syngnathidae; genus Syngnathus; species Syngnathus acus. Next base: position 1,579,422 of record NC_051105.1, on the reverse strand, counting down.
GACAATGGGGGGTAATAAGGCACACATGATAAGATATTGCACAACATCAACCGGTGCACAAAAGCCAAACTGGATTTTTTTTGTCGTGATTGAAAAAATAGTTCTCGGGCTGTGTGAATGGCTCACATTCTCAGAAATGTACTGTTGTTTAATTTCACACTTGGGTGAGTGGTCAGACCCTTCAGAGAGCCAACTGTTTGCGTACGCGCAGTTATAAAGTCAATATTGCGTAATACGACCCCATTTAGACCTGATTTGTGAGTGCTGAAACTCATCTTGGAATACGGAAGGCGAAGAAATGTGCAAATAAATCCAAAGTCGAAAGAGGCCGAGACGGACGCATTTGCCGGACTGCATTTGAAGGCGCCTTCAGGCGTTGGTGAATTCGGCTTCACGTGGCGTGAAGATGTCAGCAGACTTCAAACGCACATTCCCCCGTCCGTCCGTCCCCATGGACGCAGCCCGACTTTGGGCACAGCGATTGCGTCAGCCAATCAGATCCTTTCCTGTGCTACCAGCTGTGTCTCCTCCGCTTCATTAACCTGAGTGCGTTTAGTTTTCCGGTCCAGCTCCGTCTTTGTGCAATCCGTGATGTTATCACCTCGCTGCTTTTCTCACTGATGTTTGCAGTTGAGTCCACGATTGATCCTCAATTCTGATCGAACAAAAAGAAGTTGAGCATCACCAGACTAACGTTGATCAATTCGATTTTATATATATATATATATATATATGAATACAGATAAAAAAATGTATTCTTTTTTTGGTGAAATATTGATGGTGCCAGTATTAATAATAGATGTGTGTGCAGCAAGCACAACAAGGCCTTTGTTGTTGGCAATGTTGATCGCGCTCAAAGACTTGCTATGTTGTGATAACATAAGAAAAAAAAAAAGAGAAAGGTTGAGAGGAAAAAGAAAAATATTGTAGGCGCAGGCCTGGTACAGTCACCGCAATGATGAAAGTCGGACTTTAGTGTTTTTCTTTGACAGGCAGCTTAAAAGTTGTTGGCTTGGGGGCTGCATTTAACCCGCACATTCTTTTTCCTTTCAATCTTCCAGTCCAAAGCAATTGAATGTCAAGTAGCAGCACAATGCGCTCCTGTCCTCTCACAAAAAAGTGTCTTTAGCGGTTGGAGCGATTGCTTGCGATAAATCTGCTAAATTCTCATTTAACACGGATTTCAACACTATAATTGTTTGAAAAGGCATTTTTTTAAACCGCTGTAACATCACAAGATTGTCCTTAAATAGAAGAAAATCCAAAATTGTACTTAATTCAATTGTGTTGGCCATAAAAATGACCCTTGTTTGAAAACACAATTTATAAATGATTAATTGGCAAATTGGAGATATGAAGTTAAATACAACTGAACTGTACGTAACAAAATATACATTACTGAATTCTTTCACATCCCACCTACGGTACATATACAACACCTTGAGAATGATTGCATGCATTTTGCCGCCGTAATGTACTACTTTCCTCTCAACTGTGTGAAAAGATGGCAACCTTGTTCATTTGTCATCTTCTTAAAGCAGGTGCGTTCTGTTTTTCCCGTATCAGTTTGGCGATTATCCTCCTGTAAAGGGCCACGGGCAGAAGACTCCCTGACAAGCGGCGGGATTAGCCAGAGAGGCAATTAAGGCCTCAACGGGGAATATGCGGCTGACGCCCACCGATAGCATTGTGGCGGCGTCTCCCCCGCGTAGCATCTTGCTCAAACTGGGAAGAAGCGAACCTTGAGTCACATCACATGAAATCAACACGAGTTTGTTTTTGCTTAAGAATCGGTGGCAAACACGCGAGCCCGCTCGGTGACTGGCAATTACCGTGCACGTTTGCGGCTTGCAACCAATTATCACATGCAAATTGATGGCGCCGGCGTGAGATTATATTTGCAATAATACAGTGGCAACGTGACAAAGATTAAGTGCGACTGACACGGAGATCCTTCATCACGCACGGAGTAAATGGAGTCGCTCAACACAAATTCCGTATTACTTATTCAATATGCAAACGATAGCAACCGGTGCAGCTCATTTCTGTCGGACTGCGGCAGCTGCGGATTTATTTTCCAGTAAATTTAAATCACCACTGACTGTGTTTATTTGGACAAAAGGGAAAGTAAGCAGGACTAGCTAGCATAAATTTGGTTACGTCCCATGAGGACTGCTCCATTTGTATTTCGAGCAAATATCCATGCAGCTATGGTACATAAATATAAAAAGTCTACACACCCCGATCTAAAATATGATCTGATGATATTGCAAATCTCCAACATTAGCACTCGTTTACATTCCAGAATCCGTTTGTTCTCTGATTTGGAATAAACGGGTCATATTTTCTCTGTCGCTGACTATTGTTGACCGAGTCTTGTAACATTTCCCACAAAGCATTTTTGTCAACTTTTCTCTCTCTCTGAAGCCATGTCGCAGGCAGCTGCAAAGAATGCACGGATATGCTTATCCTCTTTTCTAATGACCTCCACTGAGACTCAGGGAGGCGAGTCCATATTTTGTCAGGGCGACAAAATAACGAGGGTTGGCAAAGCGCTTGCGCCGTCGTCACTTTGCCTCAGTTTTTAGCTGATGCCATCTTGTTGCTCTCAACACATGAAAGGTTGTGAGCGCCTTACATGCTGGCCCAGGAGAACAAATTTGTGTCCATATATTGTGGAATCAAGGACAGCAATGACGGATAGTTTCCAATTTTTTTATTTTATTTATTTTTTTTATTTTCTATTTTTATTTTTTTTTTCTACGAGTTCTCGCCAAGCCCGAACTTTTGAATGTGACAGTTCCGCTCCCGACATAACAAAGTTGGAGCAACAAATTGGGTCACGACTCTTGTCGCACCTTTCCAAATGAAGGAAGGATGTGAACGATTGTTGCCCCCCGGCATTTTCCGCCAACACTTTTTGGCACCCGTCGAAGACGCTGCAGGCTTTCAGCAAGTTGGAAAGTGCCAACACAAGATGACAGAGACAATGTTTTTTTTTTTTTTTTTTACATCACCCGCCACCACATTGAGGACAAATGCTTTAGAAAATGAACGAATTTTTGTCGTCTGCTTAGATTTGTCGTCTTTTTTTTTTATCTGAAAGCCAGACAAATAATGGTGTGGCCAGACTTTCAAAAAATCTATTGAACAACTTTGAGCAAAGAAAGGCAACAACATGTGTGAAAGCCTAAAAAGCAAGAACAAAATTACAAAGCTCACACATTGAAGTCAATTGGAATCTTATGAAGGAAAAAAAAAAAAAATGGGAAGCAGTCGCCGGCTACGTCTTTAAAAGCAACATCATGAAACTTAGCACTCACTTCAAATTGTTTGTGGGACTTGAGGCAGACCGCTTCAGCTCCTTTCAACGATTTAGAGGTCTGCTCCCCCCGTCCCCCCTCCTCTCCTGCAACGGCAGCAATCAATACACTATTTGTTTGTTTCACTTTTTGACTGATGACATTTCACCGCAGTCTACCATTTCACCTAAAGGAGAAAAACAGCACTTGAATTCTTCTGGTAGATTCTCGCGACGGGCTCCCCCTGGTGCTGGCGTCATCGTTAGCTTTAATGTTGGTATTGCCCCAATACATATCTACCACCTTAAGCGAAGGAATTATCCCATACTAATTTTTACCAAGTATTTTCTTGTCTTTGTCAGACTATACCTGCTCGAAGGACCATATTTGGATTCCGAAAAGATGGTCCTGCCAGGACTGTGAAATCATCTGGGATGTCATTATCTCAAAGTATGGACTGCATAACAAACAGAAGCAGCAGGGTGCCTTCCTTCCATCCACTGGATCCTTTTGTAATACTGCCTCTGGTTGTTTAATTCCCGCCTACCTGTATGCTGGAATCAAGTGTAATTAGATTCAGGCCATCATTTGGCAGTATCCATCTTTACGAGAGCACCTCTGATTGGTTGCAATCTCTCCCAGCATCACCAAGCCGAAGAGAGTAAACACGGAAACGGGCCCGTGATGTCGACGCTTTCCCGAGGTACGAGATGTGATGTGTTTGCCCTCGCTAAAGTGTTCAAGCTGCTCTCTGACCACACCCGGGGTGTCTCGATCCTATCAGTTAATGAAGCCGGCGTGCTCCTGTTGCTTGAAGCAGCACGGAAGCAATCTGCGGTAGGCACGTCGGGATTTGCCAACAACCCACTCTCACCATTATGATCTGACCGTCTACGTATCTTTGACTCTGTGAGACCCAGGCGCTGAGTATATTGCATGGAGATGTCCCGTTGAGTTCCATCCGTGCGTGGCAAGGAGGTACGGCGTCATCGGTGATGGAGTCGCCGGTGAGACCTCGAATCAAAACGAGCTGAAACTTATCAAAGGTAGAGAGCGGTTTCGCTGATGTTGCATCAAGTCGTGGGCCGTGATGGAAGGTACAGTAGGGTCCACTCAATTCCCCGCGGGCCGATCCATCCGAATACGTCTGGAAGCTCCACCTCTCCTCTCCGCCCCTCAGCTGTTTTATTCTCTTGGGGGGTCATTTGTGGCAGCATATAGTGAAACATCAATTCTTGCTGACATGTCGTGTCGAGAAAATAGGAACATTTAAAGGCCTTTATTTGTCATAATTTTTCCTGGGACAAATTTATTACCATGCAGGTCGCTGGTCCTGGGACACCCGGCGCGATGTCGGTGTAGATCATCTCCTGGGCTTGTGTGAGTGGCTTTCCTTTCAAATTGATTTTTCAATACAATCCTGCGCTCAGCTGAGCGGATGTCTTCCGACAAACGTTGCGCTTATTCAATTTGTTGATGCTCGATCAGCGATTCCGCCAATTCGCTTGGCAAATTTCTCTTTAATAGAGCACGGGGAGAAAACATATAATTCAGAGTGCCTTCAGTGTTTTCATTTAGCGGCCGTTTTAACTTTCAGATGTCTCGCATGAAGAATTGCCCCGATCGGAACTCATTTCATCATCACCGTCGAATCTAAGCCTTCTCCTAAGCCCTCGCAGTCAAGCACAGAGGTTACAACATTATGATTCGGAGCTGTTTTTCCCTGCAAAGGGTATCGGACTACAAATCCTGGATGAAAACCTCATTTCCTCAGCAAGAACACTGACGAAGGGTCACGGATAGGGCGGGGTGTCGGGCTTGACACTGACCCAAAACATACTGCAGCAGAGTAGCTAAAAAGAATTATATCAAAGGTCATTGAGTGACTTTTCAGTCTCCAGACCTTAATCCTAAAGAAAGCTTCAAGAGCCAGTCAAGACATTTGAGGGTCAAAATCCTTCTTGAGATTGTACAAATCTGGTGAGCAACTACAGGAAACGAATCATTCCTGCGCCTGTTAGCTAAAAATACTAGCATGTTAAAAATGATTTAGCTCCAGCTAAAGATGGCATGACGGGCAAAGTGAGGGCCAAAATCCTTCTTGAGATTGTACAAATTTGGTGAACGACTCATTCCTGCGCCTGTTAGCTACAAATACTAGCATGTTAAAAATGATTTAGCTCCAGCTAAAGATGGCATGACGGGCAAAGTGAGGGCCAAAATCCTTCTTGAGATTGTACAAATTTGGTGAACGACTCATTCCTGCGCCTGTTAGCTACAAATACTAGCATGTTAAAAATGATTTAGCTCCAGCTAAAGATGGCATGACGGGCAAAGTGAGGGCCAAAATCCTTCTTGAGATTGTACAAATTTGGTGAACGACTCATTCCTGCGCCTGTTAGCTAAAAATGCTAGCATGTTAAAAATAACTTAGCATTAGCTAAAGATACCACGTTAGAAATAACGGCACTAGCTAAAGATGGTATGACGGGCAAAGTTCGGGCATTAGTTTATAAGGTGACCATTCCTGGGAAAACTTTGATGGGTCCGTCAAGCTGCTTACATTCAACACAAAGGGCAGCAGGCGTCTTGCAGTCGTATGGATGATGTGACAACACGGATAGTCATAATCTCTCCCTCTCTCTCTCTCTGTCTTCTGTTTCTCCCTCAAGCGCAGACAATGCACCCCCCTTCAATAAATGAAAGGGGTAGAGGAAGCTCACAAAGGAGCCGGGAAAATGCCAAGTGTCTTATTAGTGCTTTCGTGGAGATGGCTGCGAATCGATGAGTGACCCCGCCGGTCGCCATGCAGAACACACATCAGGGCACTCGGTCTACACTATCCATCATAACAAACCCCCTCCCAAAAAAAAAAAAACAACCAGCCAAGATCAAGACTTGCTTCATCTTACCCCCTTCTGTTCTGTGCTTTGGGAAAGAGATGTGAGAGTGCGGCAAAGCAAAGGCACAAACAACTTAAGGACTTCTTTAGTTGCTTCCTTTGTCCTTGGAGATAAGCCTTTCATTCTCTCTACACTGCGCAGAAATGTTGGAATCCTGACACTTTTGAGGGGAAATAAATGGAGTGCCTCTCTGAACAAACATTCACAACCATGAACAAGTCTTACGATAAACCCGTTGACGTTTTTTCATCATGCTTGCTACATTCAAATTGTAGTCAAAAAGTAGTCAGATGCAAAGTCCAACAAATTGCTCAATTTGTACAGATTTTGGCTAGGTTCCATAGCAGTGTGAGCCATCTGAATCATGTTTCTTATATTTTTGTCAAATCACCAGGGAAGCGTCTGTGAAGCGAATGAATATCTGGGACCAGCGAGGTGATTCCACATGAAAGATGGTGTAACAGGCCGGGGAAACAGCTGGGGGCTAATGGTGTAGAGCCCCGCCGATGTCAAACGTTGTCCGCGTTGCGCAAAATAGCAGTTGGCTAATGCCCTTATCACCACATCTCGCATCCCAAATCGCACTTTTCGGTGGAGGAATATCTCGCTAATGGAACAGATGGAGAAGCAGGCAAGAGATTGCGAGACTGAACACACCATACTGTATCTTTTCACCGATTTCCAAGTGCTAAACTATATGATCATGACTGCCGGATTTGATTCAATTTGTGATTCCTTACAATGAGATGCCAATGAAAATTAGGACGGAAGACAAAGAAGATAAATTCTTTCCGACCGAGCAATGAGGTACCAACGGCAGAAGTACGGTGATGTCGACTGAGGTCAAGTAAGCGTGGATTGTTTTGGCTGATTTAGGGTGAGAGGTCGTCTGTCAATCACAGATTCACACCTTCAATTAAGCTAGTTTATACCCTTTTCTGGACTGTGGCCAGAGAAAACCCACACAAGCACAAAACAAAAATGTAAACCGCATACAGAGAGGCAGAAATTAATTCCCAGAGGGCCTGGACACAGCAAAACTCTCCAGCAAAACTCGTCGTCTTGTTGAAAACATTTCCTGAACTCACTGGCAGGCTCGACCGAGTCGACACAGGTTCATTAACATTATTAGCTTCCGTTTAGTATTTAGTAGCTTCAACTTTGGAAATAAAATCCACAATAAAAAGTGAATAATAAACGTGGCCGGCCGGGTAACGCTGAAGCGGCTCACGCGGGGCATTGTTAGCAGTTGCTCGGCAAAGCAAGCAGAAATCTTCCTCGCGCGGGACTTCTGAGAGATGGCCGGCGATTTATAGTTTGGCGTCGAGATCAAAACGGTCGAGCAATATTAAACGGGGGCAAATATAACGGAGGATGATGTACGCCTGGAGAAGTGTAACACCAATGTTTACGAGGCTAGCGGGGAAGTTGAGCAGCCAATTCCGTCTGCTTGTTTTGAAGTCACAGCACAGTCCCGACTGGCGATACATTATTTGCAGACGGATCCCAATCAAATTAAATATTGATGCGCGCCAGCGTTTATCTTACTTTGCTCGTTGAATTGATTACGTTCGGTTACGACTGCGAAGCGAATCGATGTCGTGGTCAGGGGAATGAAAAAATAGGAGCAGATCTATAATGCAAAAAAAGCAACAAGAAATTACGGTAATTATTGAGTACTTAATTATCAGCTGGGATACGAAGACTGAAGAATCTTGATCATATTGATCCGCTCGCGTTCCCTTCTAGGTACCCTATAGATGTCAAGCGATGCTTTAAAAATAAAATGTCTGTTAGCCGTTTTCACGCCCTCATTTTTGTATTCAGCGGCAAAAGCAAAATCTGAAAAAAAGCCGACTCGTCTTCTAACGTTCGCCTCTGGAATTTACTCCTAACCAACAATACGATCCCGGCGAGATTTTGAAAGTAAAAGATGAAGCAGGTCGGAGGCTCTTACGGCATCTATAAATTTCCCGGTTGACTCTTTGTTTTTTTGTGATTTCGCAGCTGTCACGGTAAATCTCGCCGCAACTCTAGTTGTTGTTATTGCTTTTGTGTATTTCGCTGGGCTTATCTTGGGTTTCCCACTGCGCCCCAGCTTTGATCTGCAGATGATCTTATGCATCCAGCCACAAAAGCCTGCCATGGGGAAGACTACCTGGCTACCGCACTGCCACTCTCAATCTCTTGTCGGATTTGTTTTGTTTTTGGGAGCCAAAGACTTTCATTGAATTTTTTATGCCCCACAGCCTCGTCACCAGGAATCGATGGAGCCTCTTCGGCATGTAATCACTATCGTCCTGGAATCCTTCCTTTCCTTTTGCCATTCTTTCCAAAGAAGCTAGCTAGCGATCTATCTATCTATCTATCTATCTATCTATCTATCTATCTATCTATCTATCTATCTATCTATCTATCTATCTATCTATCTATCTATCGATCGATCGATCGATCGATCTTAATGAATAAGGTCAAACAAATAAATGGAGCTAGTCTTCGGGAAAACGGTGGACGCTAATTCCGCCATTATAGCAAGTCTATCTGGAGGACGGGTTTCTACGGAGGAACTGATTAGAATATCCATCTATTCCTATCAGGACTTTTGTTCAATTATCGCCAGCTAATTTTCAGCCACTCGGGCTTTGTGTTCCAGTCCTCTCGATGACCCTTCAGGTCCACAAAGGGCTCTCTAGCTAGCCGAGGGGCATTTGACAAACAGCGAGCCTGCCTGGCGATTAGCTACTTCCGAACCAAATTGAAGGTAATCCCGTGGAGGCTCGACCCATAAAAAAAATCTCTGTTGATCTCCAGGCCTCCATCCTTAATGCAGCAGGCCCTGATGCAATCCTTGCTCACACTGCAAATGCAAATCAATGTTAGCAGCCCGGCGGTACCCCGCTGCTCACATTTATTAATAGTCTCTAATGAAAGCCCGCCCCATCCACCTTTGACATGAGTTATCGCCATTGTGAGCGCCCGCGGCCAGAAAGCGTCACATGGGATGGCGGTTGCATTTCTGAGCCAGATCCAGCTGGGTCGCTGCCCGTTCACGTCGCGCCGGGATTGCACGGCGACGACCCGAGACTTCCTCTCACCGCCCCTCGCGTCGAAAAGTGAAGTTTAATTTGCGCTTAGCCCATCTTGTGCCGTTCACCGGGGATGACAACAACAACAACAACAACCGTCTCTGGACTTGCTAGTGCTGTTCATTTGCATTGAACAGACGGATAGATAGAAAGCGAGGCTTTGTTTACTTAAGTTCCCGCACACTCTGGAGCCTTTTTTCCCTCGGCACACGGTTGGATCGGACTGATATGATGTAGTCGGCTTCACTTTGAACACATGCTTTGTAAACGTTGCGTCTACTCGTTCCGAGAATTGCAATCGTGCTGCAAAGGGAATATTCTAAACGTAGTCACACAAAAAAGATAAATGGCGACTTTGTGCAAGTAAACGTGCTGAAGCAATGAAGCTAATGTCCTCCACTGTCACGGCAGGACAAAGAAATGCTCGCGGCAGGTAGAGGCAATGCGACGCGACGTCAGCCTCTTTTCCTGATCTTCACCCAAGGCCATTGTGACTGACAGAAACCCGAGAAGAACCTGAGCGGACGCTTCGACCAGGTTGCGGTTGAACAGGATACTAAATTCCCCTTTGGTGCCAAGAAAAAGGACAGCCACTTTTTGTGTCTTCACGCTCCCCTGGGCAAGAATTTCATCAGAGAGCATCGAGGGACGCTGATCTGTCACCGGACATCTTCTGCAGCCGAGCCTTTGCCTCATCCTGTCCACCGGCGTCAGGAAGAAGAGAGATCTTTTCCTCTCCACATCCTTCCATTTAGAAAGCAGACAATCTGTCTATCTTTCTTTCTATCTATCCATCAGCAGGTCACACCAATTGCCGGGAACTTCCTGAGCTTAATCAAAAGTGGGACCAGGTCAGGATTGATGATGGCGTCCACTTGATAAAAAGGATCTCTCGCAGCCTGTGACTCAACTTTGTCAAAAACGGCAAAAATAAAACCACAGGGAAAGAGTAATAACGTTAGATTCTTTTTGTCTTGGCTTTGGTTATGATTTAAAAAAGAACTAATACTTCCAACGTGTGTAGGAGACATGGAAAATATAGCATGCTGTTAATTTCATGTTTATCCAGAAAAACTCATTAAGCCCCAAAAAAAAGGGTTATTTAAAAAAAAAAAAGGGTTATTTTAATACATTAACATTTGTTTCTCAGAAACAGCGCTCGACCTCAGTCAGTGAGTTTGACCCGCATCATGTTTAATTATCCAAAACTGTCAGAAAGGGAAAATGAGAAAGCTCCCAAACATTGTCGATGGCTCATTACGAGCCGTCATTTGAAACCACTTCAAAGTTGAACACTCGCGTTAATGCTGACAGGCGTAATGCAGACATTTTTTTTTCATTCAACGACAATTAAAAATATTTCTATGCCATTTTGTGAAATGAATGTTGATGACACCACTTAAAAGTGCCATACAAATAAAAGCGCTACTATTGAGAGTTTCTATAAAGCTTTCAGTGTCAATCAAAAGCGAGCACATTGAAAATCATAATGCTCGTTCGTGTGTGACGCAAAAAAACCTTCATGTGGAGTAAACCAAACAGCTTGCCTGCTGGGTGCTTTTGTGTTCTCTCAAGGAAAAGGCCAAGCGCACGTATATTCACTACTTTTAGAAAACATGTCTATTTCAGATCCGCCTTTTATATGTGCTCTTTTCATATTTTGGACCTGGCAAATGGTGAAACCTTCAATTGGCCAAAGATCCAAGCACAAAATTGTGACGCCTTGAGTGACCCGTATCCATAACGGCTTGATCAATTATGAATCGGCTGCCAATTCCACAAGCACGCTTCGAGCTCTTGTCTGGAAAAGAAGCAACAACCCCCTGGCTGCAACCTCAACTTCACTTGAAGGCTGGCCAGAAGCAAGCATCAAGAAAGTAGCAGACAGGCCTGAGACATAAATAAAATGAGGCAGCAAAATGACGGAAGCAGCTGCCCTTTGGGAGTCCTCTGCTTCCCTTTATAGTTTGGGGAGCCGGTGGTGTGCTGTCACCTCCGCCCGTCAATCACGCAACACGACACCTGGAGAGAATCAACAAATTGAGTTCTGACTCTGTCCAGTAGCTTGCGCGCTCCAGGCGGCTGTCAGGATGAGCTAGCTTACAATACACCGCGCGACTGCTTTTAAATCGTTAGCTTTTGGATTTGTACAAATGCACTTTTTTATTTTAACATGTACAGTGGCGCCTTGATCCGCATCGAAGTTTGTGTATCATTATTAATTCATTGCAGCTGCGTGACTAGGCCACCGGGGGGCGGTGTAATGCCGTTACTACAAATACGATATGTGAGTTAGGGCTTAATTGTTGCTTGGATTATGAAGGGGGTCCTTGGAGAAATATCTTATTCCAGAACCCCTTGTTTAGCTGTCCTTAATATTGTGGATGGCATTTGAAAACCTTGAGGGGGGTTCAAATTTGACATGCACGCATCAAGCGACCGACCGCATTTGGGAACAAGGCCCGTGACGGAATGCGCTGGATGGAACAGGAACGGGGACACGGGATGGGATGTTCTTGTTGGTCTTCCAGCACTGCGGGACTCTTCTGCCACATACTGCAGCCCCCGCTGAGCGGAGCCCTATGAGGATAGGCTTCGGCATCCATTAGTCACAACTCCCAAAACTCGTCTCGCTATGTGACAGATGAGAAGCAAAAGTACTGAATAATGCACAATACCAAATTGCGTGCGGGGGAATTGCAAAACTTGCGACTACAGCTCCAAAAGATTCGGATTTCTCAATAAAGTCTGCAAGTTGCTTACAAAAAGGCAGTTCGATGCAAATGAGTTCCAATGTAGCTTACACGACATCTGAAATCCAAACGGTATCGTAAAGATGAGTCGTCGTGTTGTTCAAGTTTGATGTCTTCTGAAGTTGTCAAGATCTGTCACAGTTCGTTTCCTTGTTTTAATGTTGTCATCGTTTGGGTTGGCGTGTCTGTGTGCTCGCCCCTCCCCTCCTGTGCCCTGACCAGTGTGATCACGCTCACCTACCTCTCGTTAGCTGTCTTGTATTTAAGTCCTGTCTGCCCCGCACTCCTGTCGGTTTGTTTGCGTCTCATGTCTTCTTGTGTTTCTAGTTGCTTGTCTGTTCTCGTCTTGTTCAGTTATTCTCGTCCCTAGTTGCGCCTCTATAGATTCCAAAAATTTGATTGGCCATGCAAACATGGAATTTGACTTTGGTACATAGTCTGTCTTTTGAGTTCCTGGTCCGAGCTGCATTTAGTTGCCCAGCTCCATTCACTTCATGACAGAAGTAGCGGTGGTTTTGTGACAGTCCTGCTTTGTCTGACAAAACATCTTTGCAGCTGTCTTACCTTCACAGGGAGATTTGACAACTGAACACAAAAATCTGCTTTTGAACCTTTAAATGCATTTGTGTTGTGGTGTTATTAATCATGCAACTGATGAATTGATGTTTTCTTTGTCTTTTTTACACTTGCAGTCAATTGAAAATGACATCATAGTGCCTAAGGATTCAGTTTGCGAATGTCACATGACCATTTGATTTCATGTTGTCTTGTTTAGTCATGTAACTTTTTTCTCTTCTGCCTCAGGTTTTGTTTCCACCTGTTGCCTGTTCCCTTGTTAACCAATCAGCTCCCTTCAATCTGGGTGTTTCCTGTCTGCTTGTATTTAATTCCCTGGTTTCTTTCAGTCTTGTTGGATCCTTGCTGCAGTCGGTCGGGCCCCGGAGCCAACCACATAAGTTTTGTTCTTAATTCGGACTGTTGTATTTTTCCTCGTGTGGCTGCACTCCGCCACATGCAGATTTTTAGGCAACAGTTAAATAGTACTAATAGGAAAATAGACTTTCTTTGACCTACCAAATGAATGAACATAAGCATCCAGACTCTAAAAAAGTTTTCAATCAAACCAAGTTTTTGTTTAAAAGATCAATAACATCGAATCACTGCCATTCACTTAATCCAAACCTCACCAGTGAAGGAAGCTCAGCGGAGGAGCAGAAATAAGTCAAATATAAGCACAGTGGGCGGGCGGGCCACTGAGATAGTCCGAAAAAGACTGTTAGGACTGAAAGCAATAGCAACACTGCCATCTAGCGGATGAGGGGTGAAAAGCTGCTCCTCAGAGACCGCAGCAGCAGTCGCCAAAATAGAAGTTATTCCTTGTCCATCGCATTTATCTCGCAGGTCGAGTGCAATTCCACCGAGTGTGTTTCTCTTTGCGTCTAATGAAGGAGCGTGATGGTGTTTTATCACTTGAACATCCTCATCTCCAACATTAGCTGCGATATAATGAGGGTTACTCAGAGGACGGGTGACTCTCTCTGCACAATGATTAAAGACCTTGGAGTGTGCCGGTGACACTGCATCGGTCATTAGGCCGCCTCGCGTTGCCCTTTCATATCTTTCCAAATAAGCGGCGTCCGTCCCGTGAGTTTAACCGACCACCTAATCTGTCTATTTAGCGAAGGAGGGGCGGAGGTGCAGTGTCGGGCGAGCGAGCGAGCGTCAGGAGGGCTTGCTCCAGTGGAAATGCTGGAAAAGGCGAATCGGGTTCACTAGTGGTGTACATTGGGCCTCAGGGTGCGTATTCGTGGAATTAATCATAAATAAAAAAAGGACTGTAACATGCATGGGTCGGATTTAATTAAATATAGGTTAAATATACTTAGCACTTAAATATAGGTTTTGCTGGGGAAGGGATGCAACTGTTATATTAATGACTGATGTCATGTAATTAATTCAAGTAAAATGACCAAGATTATACAGTTAAATCGTGTGATTGAAACGTGTTGACGTCAGGCAGAATTTAGTGTTTTTTCCTGTACCACCAGAGGGCGACAAATCACCACTAATGGTACGCCGCGAGAATCGCTAATCTAGGTCGATGTACATTCCCCTTTGGGTTAAAAAGACACAAACGACCCCCTTCGTGGGACTAAGGGACTTAATGACTTCTATGTTTTGGTTGCTGGAGACTCACAGTAATACTTTAAGTCTGTGGTTGCTTTGCACGCTGTCAGGGGACACTGTCACAAACGCGTGGATAGAAAGAATTCCTCCATGTGGGATAAGACTGGGCTTCATCAAATGGATGGCACTTTATCACTGTCAGCTTTGGGAGTACAATAACTTGAGTTGGACAAAAACAAAGCAACTTCTGCTTTGAGGGCACATTTTAATAGCAGGAGCATCCATAACATTGGAATGCAGGGAATCAATATTCAATGTCATCAAATTGCTTATGACTGCAAAAAAAAAAATGAAGAGCCAATACAGTGTATATAAAAACACATTTATTTAGAAATGCTCACAGGACAGAAATAAAAACATGGGGGGGGAAAAACAATGTTGGAAAAGTTGCATGTTAGTTGGAGGAAGGTGTTTAAAAGACAAACTCGCTGCCGCTGTTCAAGTAGTTTGAATATATATTTTTAGTGGCAACCTCCCAACATCTGCTGTAGTGCGTGTTCTTCCAAAGAAAGAAAAGTCGTCTAAGATGAGCTGTGGTAGCAAACGGACAGTACGACGTGCACTTTGGAAAAAGCGGCAAGGTTTTACAATCACATCAATATTGGAGAAGCACCAGGAAAAAAAAAAAAAAAAAACTCATATGACTTCATCCACGGATGTTCTCAACAGGTTATTTTTCAATTGCATCACAAAAGACAAGATTAGATTTGCTGTCAATTTGCTTTAACATGACAATCGAGTTAGTTTGCAGTCAAAAGAGAAAATAGCCGCTAATGTAGACATTAAAATTCAAAGCGCAAAACAAACAAAAGCGTTGCACCGTGATGGCGGGCGGACGCCATCGATGGCAGTCGGCGTCTCCGAGTTCCGTCCCCCTCCCAAAACTAAGTTTAGTGTGGCCGTTTGGCAGGCGGGATCCGTGCTTAGTTTCCCGTGAACTCGTACTGGCTAAAAAAAATGTGCACTTGACTGAATGGCCCCAAAAAAACAACAACCGGACGGTTGGTTTGTGCGTCATGAAGTTGCCGAAGGATCTCAGAGGAGACAGCATCTCTCTCTGAAGCTCTTCTTGTTCTTCTTGTTCTTGCCTTTTCCGTTTTTGTCCTTGTTCTCCGACATTTTCTTCTCTCGGACGTCGCGCATCAGGTCGAAGAAAACCTGACGTGGAACAACAAAAGCTCGGCATGCAAAGGTCGGGCCAAGGTTGTGCGTGCGTGAGTGCGCGTACCTTATCGACATTGGCTCTGGTTTTGGCGGACGTCTCGACGTACTGGACGGCCCACTCGTCGGCCTTCCCGCGGGCCTCGTCTACAGACACCTGCCGGCGGTCCTCCAGGTCCGACTTGTTCCCCACCAGCAGCAGCGGGATCTTGTCCTCCTCCGCCTTCACGCGCAGGATCTGCTCCCTGCCGCCACATTTGTTTGAGTGCACCCCAATTACACGAATCACGGAAAGAAAGAAAAAAAAAAAAAAACTGCCGCAGCAGCACCTGAATTCTGCGGTGGCCGCGAATGACTCGTGCTCGGTGATGGAGAAGACGAGCAGGAAGCCCTCCCCGCTTCGGAAATAGTTGTCCCTGATGGCGGCGTAGTCCTCCTGGCCGGCCGTGTCCAGGATGTCGATCTGGACCTCCTCCCCGTCCAGGACCACTTTCTTCCGGTAGCTGTCGGCCTTGGTGGGCTCGTAATCCTCCACAAACTGGCGACGACAGAACAGGTGATTTGAAGTGCGATGGAGTTGCTGGGCGCCGCCTCCAACATGGCCACTTACCTCATCGTACATAAACTGTAGCGTCAGAGCTGACTTTCCCACGCCGCCGCTGCCCACCATAATCACCTTGTGCAGAGCGAGAGAACTCTGGTTTTTACTTTTACCCGTCGCCATGGTCGCAGTGGTCTGGGCCTAGCTCGCAAGACTTCCCCTCGCTCTTGACGCAACCTGCCAATGACAAGCGGACATTTCAGAATCACCTTTCAGAAATTAGGATGACGTCTTCCGTGTCAGTTGACGAGATGTAAACAGACAAAGCCGGGGGCAGGTTTCGGGAACGCGTGACAAATCTCGTTGCGCAATAATTGTTACAAGCCGAGAGTCAATTGCTTTCATCGGACTTCGGTCTGAGTCGAGCAAAGAGCTTCTTTTATTGGCTTGTAAACGACACCCTTTCCGTATCTTCGCACCAACATGATAGAAGTGTGTTCTGGGCGGCGGAGGATCAAGTAGAAATACCTGTGAGTATTCTCATTTTATGACAGACACTAATAAGGACCGTTGTGACCTCATCAGACCAGGAAGTGAGTTGGTCCTTCCTGCCTTGGCCAACAAAGCAGGTCAGCGAAAGGCTTGACGGACAGGATGCCTGCATGTGTCCCACTCAGCATTTACGCCTTGGGGGTGGGGACGGCCTAAATGATTCAAACGTGACCCACTTCCACATCCACACAAAGACATTTGTTACACTGCAAATAATGATCATTACTTCATGTATAATAAGGCCCGATTAGTGATCCAAATATCTCGTCCTGAGTGTTTGAGCAATGGGAAAAGCCAAAATAGGATTTAGGACTGAGTGACCCATATTAGCAAGACTGTCTGTTGTGGTGGGGCTGCGAGACCACTTGAGCTTCTGAAATATACATCAAAGTGTACAACATGGATTTCATCAAGACTCACTTTAGGGGCGGCCAACATTCCCTCCCACTCAAGCTTGGATCCAACGAGCGGAGGACCCCCCGCTGACTGTGATGAAAGCGGACGGAAACAAGAACAACAACACCGTCCGTCCGTGTGTTGCCAAAGCAGGCCACGTGAATACAAAAGACATCTAAAAATCTATTCATCGATGCACTTCTAATCATCTTGTCAGATTGTGCCTCTTCGCCTAATCAAGCATCCGGAGAAGAATGAATCGGATATTAAGCGCAAATGAGTGTCTTGGAAAGGACGGTCCAAAGCCGGCGGGCGGAAATGGGGCAAGAGCAGCATACTAAGGACACAAACGATGCCAGGCAGGGGATGTCAACAGAGGGCTCTTTGACCAAAGCCGCCACCAGGAAACGGAATCCATTGATCAGCGCCACCAAACTATTAAAACTCAGCAGCTGCAAAATGTCAGAACTGTGAAATGGACCGTTAGGGGAAGGAAAATGGGGCGTTGCAGTTGTGACATGGTCCACTTTTGTTCTGGGAAGAGTCCCAGTGGGGATTTCAAAACATTTATCCGGAATTTGTGAGGAAAGACGTCACCGGTTTTGGATCACGATCTCTTTCACTCGGCCCGAGAAAACCAGCTGTGGAAGTGTGAGTGGAACTATTGGAAACACACACACACACGCACCAGTTCTCTCTCCCTGTTGACATAATACAGACAATCGCTGACAGCTTGGTATGGTTCTTCATTTCACCACTTAAACGAGCAAAACTAAAGGGAGATGAGTTGAAGTCGAGCGGTTATTAGTCCAGGAGCTCACTGGTTGTTTGCAGAATTTGGACCCAAGCCATCCGACATCGAATCCGTGTTTAGCATTCTGTTAAACAGGACAGTTAACAGATGACACTATCAACAGATGTGAATGTTCCGTTGTTTTGCCATGATGCTCTGCTTTTGTTTTGCCCTCACGCTGAAAACGACAGTTGCTTGCTCCTGATGAAATTCTGAAGTTAACCACAAAATGCACACAAGTGCAATCTTGGGCAGTTGTGAACATTTGGTCATTTCGCTTCGACTTACGACGAATAATAGCGGACCAGTTGAATGGCCGTTCTGTGGACGTAGAAGAACATCACGAGGACGGTTGGGTGTGTCGCCTACTCAGCAGGAAAACTTTGGAGCAGCAAATATTCACCACGATGGGGAAAGAAAAGGCAGCAAGCCTACTGTTCGACTTTCAATATCAAATGATGCATGGACGCTTTAGCTGTGTTAGCTTCGGTGTTAATAGTAGTAGACGGTCATTCTCGACTTTGCTTTAAAACATATTAAATGATAAACGACGTTACTAAAACCATACTAGCGCTCGGTTGTTCTAATGACGAGAGTTGCAAAGTGAGGAAACTTGTCAGTGACTAATAGATATGGTTAGTAAAGTAGTAATAACACCACCGAGAGGTAGCTCGGGGGCTAACGATAAAAACCAGACGCGAATTCAACAGCTTTGTTAAATATTCTCAACTTACCAATGCAGGATTTGTATTTGTGGTTTGGTCGATGCTACCTGGAAGTTGGGGTTAACGTACCATATCGACGCATTGGTTCCGTCAAAATAAAAAAGTAAAATTAAAAAAAAAAAAAACGGCACAAGCAGCAAAAGCCCCACCTTCCGGATGTCAAACGCGAACGGCCAACAGTCGTCATCCTGTTTTTTTTCTCCATTTTCCCCCTTCCTCGCCTTCCAATTGGAGCACAATACTGCCACATAGTGAACAGGAGTCCCATATTAAAAGTCTACACCCCCCCTGGTCTAATTACAAACCCATGATAAACATACTACGCAACACCATTAAAGGGGATGCTTGATTTCTGGCAGCGTTATACGTCAACAAATCATGAGCTTGCACACAAAAATAATTCTCATCTCATTTGAAACTTTATAATGGCTGCATTTTTTTCATGAATGCTGCTGCTTCCACTAGGTTCGGTGTTTTTGCTGCAGTGTATAGTTACAAAAAAAAAAGCAAGCAATGACTAGTGCATTTCAAAACGCGTCACAGACCAGCAGAGGCAAAAATGTCATCAATGTCGGCATCGTGGCTGTCACAATTAACCATCGTCGCCATTGTTCGGTTTATCCAATCGTCAGGGGATGACACGCATCTCTTTGGCTTGACTTTACTTGTTGCATTATGTCTCATTTTTAAAAATCGAAAAAACTGTCTCCTCCCGAGTGATGCTCTTGGGTGGCCCCGTCCCCGGCAGGCAGCGGAGGGTCGAGCCTTCCGAACCCCGCAGAAAGCCCGGCCAGCTTCCCGCTTGAACGTCAGCAGCTTGTTCCGCACGCTGCAAAAGAAAACGCATCGCACGTCACTGGACGAGTCGCCCGGGGGTACGCTGCCGCCGTCCTTACTTGTAACCCGCCGCCTCAGCTCCTCTCATCTGCCGGCACTTTAATCTCAAAAAGGTTAAGCGACGTTTAATTTGAGACATCTTCTGGGAATTGCACCACACAATCATTTGGTCCAGACAGGAGGCCATGTCTTCGAAGGTAGCGGCACGCGCGGCGCGTCTCCGGAACGCCCGTTGCCTCCTCGGGAGGATCGTCGTCTCGAGTGGTTGAAAGAAGAACGTCGATCAGATAAGGAGCCGGGAAACGGCGAATGTTGCCTGGTGACATACCTGCGCCGCGCTCCGATTGAGGGTTCGAACAGGCGCCGCCGCGTTGGCATCGGGTAACACCACTGCAAAAATTGATTTTAGAAATCGTCATTATTTTTAACTCTGCCAAAGGTTAAATTTGCTCTGTTTGTCTCTCTTATCTGTGGACATTTTCCTTTTTGGTCATACATGTGTTGAAAGAGTGCACGACCCCGTGTGGCCCCGCCAGTAGCACAGATAAAAACTTGTCGCACCTCTCCGCACAGCAACACCCAGGTCTTCTCGAACCCTCCTCGTCCTCTTCTGAACTCCGACGGGAGCCTTCCGTCTCTCCACTTTTGGTTTGTGAGTGGTGACGTGGAGACCAGATTTTGGTTTCGTGAGCAGTAAAGCCGCATCGTAAGGCCCGAGGAAGTCGGCCATATTGGCGGGCAGGTTGAAGTCTGTGAGGAATGGCATGGGCCGAGCGAGGGCCACTTCTGCCCGCAGCTCCAACAAATATTGGTAGAGAGTGGACAGGCTGGTCAGGATTCCTCTGACAATAACCCTGGTGGCCAACAAACAACCGAGGACAAATCATCAGACGTGCAAATCCACTCAAAGCGTTTATAAAACAAAAAATGAGGTGACTCACCAGAAGCGACTGAGCATGCTGGTTATCACCACATTCAGGACGACGAACTCGAATTTCATGTGCTGCTTAGATAAGCTGAAGCAAAAACTTAAGGGAAAGTGGCGACGCTGAGTAGAAAGCAAAAAAACTGAGAGAAAGGATACAGGAAAGCTCGGCTGCAGTGTTTCATTGCGCAGCTCATAAGTTGAGCAGCTCCCAGCACTTTGAGACACTGCCATTCCAGTGAGGGCTGACTGGGAACATCGCCCTCGCCCGCCTTCACGCTCAGATCTCTGGAAGGAGACACAAGTACAAAAATGTCAGTGACACCACCTCACAAATCTAAAGATCGGATTTTGCTGGCTGTCTACCGTTGAATCCTATTGGGACACAAATCCGTCAGACCCTGCAGAGCATCATCCAGCTTCATCTCCTTCAGTCTGTTGAGGCACTGTGCCACCTGCATGACATCAATTCGACGCATGTTCACTCTGGTCTGCCACGCCCACCATCACACACGTGACCACGCGTCCTTACCTGCTTTAGCACTCGAAAGGTTTTGTTGGATCTTGCGCTATGGTTGCGATTGTACAGCAAGGCGTACAGAACTCGAACCTCCGTCTGTAGAAACGTACTCCGAAGCACTTTGAGGACGTTGTCGTTCTCCGTCAGCAGGTTCTTCACAATCAAGTCTGGAAACGCCATTTTTTTCGTCACAATCACTACTGTATGTTTACACACAAGCACAGTAGGTGTCTCCCACGTGTGATGCGCATGACACCACGCACCCGCTTTTATGGGTTAGTTTGGATTTACAATACAACACAAATAGCATCCGAACAACATATCTAACCTGTTTCTGTAGTGAAGTTTACGCGGACACTGGAAATAGCACCAGGAATGGGAATAATGATCCTATTCCAGGGATCCCGTGCCATTTTGCGTTGAGAAAACACGGAAATGCGACAGCCAATAGCAAACGTGTAGATCGTGACGTCACGAAGTAGAGGTTAAAACAATCAAAACTGCGCAGTTTTGCGCAACTCATATTTTTCGTTTGTCATTGTACCAAAATAAGAGGGGAAATGTTTTTATGATGTAGGAGGAAGCTGTGACTATGAGTCAGACGTACTAATCAATAAGGAGTGTATTTAAGACTGGATGGCAAAATCGGCAAAATAGTATCGGTAACTGGACTGATCGTCAGCCAATCACAAAGCACTTCGACAAGCTCCTCACATAGAGCCTAACAATAAACACATTGCTGAAGTTAATATATCTCTCTGTGGAAGAAAAAGACCAAAAAATCTGCTGATGGCTAAGCAGGAATGATCTTTATTAATCAATAAAACACTTTTTTAAATACTTGTTTACATAAATAGATGGTGTATACATTGTAGGTAATACCACATATTATATTACTGTACAAACATGGCAAGATAGACATTTTGTCACATATTTCTAGCGTGTGTCTCGTCTCTGCAATGTGTTGTAAGCACTGAGGGGACTACACTGTATTAAATCCATGCAAAGCCTATTGACAGAGACGAGTCATGTAACGTCAACAGTTTGCTATGATCATCAGTGCAACTTGAACAGTAAAAGATGTGCTTCTGTCAGAAAAGGGTGAACCATCACAATTCAGAGCTGGGTCGGTCCACCATTCATAATTGGACTTTAAGCAAAACAACAACAAACGTCTAGCTATCTATATGTGATTCATGTTCAAGTGTGAGATTGAATGAAGCTTCAGGAATAAAAGACCATCATGGCAGCATTAGAAGATGGTTGAAGGAGCAGGAAGTGGGCACTAGAAGATCTCGAAATGAAACAGTGCAAAGAGAGAGGTAGAAAAGTCTCGATCCAAAGCATAATAGCTACATAAACAACTCGAATGAATCCTGATGATTCTATCATGCTTGTTCTGTGCCTCACAATATGAACCACTGTGCTTCAAATGATGTTTTGTTCAAGATTGTCACAGATGCTTCAGATAGAGGGGAGAGTGGGCGGAATACGAATCGTTGTGCTGTTGGTGAGCTGACAAGGTCAAACCACATTTTATGGATGGACAGGGCATTTCTTCTTCTTTCTTGCCGTTGCCATGTCATTTCTAGCCACAAGGGGGCTCACCAGTATTGCAAATACACAGGGCTACAAAAGCCAACGTGCAATACCGTAAATACCTGGGTCATTATTTATTAACCTTGGGTCAACACACACCACTATCATCTGCATACACTAAGCATAACCCCCACGAGGATGTCTGTCTAGTACACAAAATGGACATCAGCCACATTTTCAAGAAGATTCGGATTGAAAGTACAGCTGAGCTCCTACTGAGATCACTGGAAATGCAAACTGACAGCATGTTTGCAAGATAACAAGTCTGTCGGACAGCGGCTTGAAAATGAAAATCACAATAGCGAGAGGATACAGTACCTACGTCTCTTCACCGCAGGGGGGCGCAAATTCCACAAACAAACGGCAACAATTGGTTCGTCATGACATTGCTTGACACAATCGTTTCAAAAACCATTTTCTGTTCAGTTTTGGGGCACATATCAAATTATTGTAAGGCCGTACATAATCCACATGCCAGAAATCACCACTGCTGTCAGATGACACCCAACTGCGCCAAAAAAATATATATGTGTCATTTGACTTCTTATTACTCATACTGTATGTCAAACAATATTTACGGAATATAAGGACTATAGCGTCAACATTTTACACTTTCAATGAAAGCTTCCTAGTCTAAAATGTTTTTTATGTGGGTCTATTAATATATACCTCTACATCTGTGATTTTTCTTTTCTTTCAACTGATGGATCCGGGCCCTATGTTTGACATATTGTGCAGTTGTTATTTACATTCTGTTCAGTACAATATGGAAACATGCACAAAAAGGTCTCATGTGCTGGTGAGCAAATTCAGAATATAATGTGCGCTGTATTAGCAGAGTTGTTGTACATTCTGCTCCATCCATCATGGTGAGCAGCAAAGGCAACGGTCCAATTGCCTCCAGTCAACCTTTTGGGAATTACCAGAACCTGCATGACAGTCGATCACATTTTACAAATTGGAATGTGTGTGCCTTGCTTGATCCAACTTTGCCAAAAGAATGTTCAAACAAAAGGTAAATATGAGATATTTCAAGTCAAGCCAAGACTGTGGCACAGGACTTCAGATTTCAGTGCCTTTGTATTGATAATCAAAACCTGAGAGGAAGTTACAAACAAAACACAGCATGAGCCTTAAAACCGCTGGCTTAAAAATTGGACCGGCCCAGGAAGGGTTGTTTTGCAAAAAAACAACCTGGGTCGGGCCAATTTTGAACCCAAATTGGGTTGAAGTCTACTCCCACACGATTGATGATTTGATTAGGAACTTTGTCGATATACTGTCGCTGAAAACCCTGATATACAAACTTGGGTATTATTACTGTTCATTTAGTTCACTTTTCAATAACCCTTTTAAAAGATATCAGTTCAAGTTTGTGTCACAAAAAACCCTTTCAGATCAAATAAAATTCATGGAATAAATAAATAAATAAATACATGAGCGTGACCTATATGAAAGGGTGAATACCTTAAAAAGGCACCAGTTAATTCCAATGGAGACTATTCAGCAGTGTCGCCTACAGAATGTGCAAACATGATGTTTGCGTATTGTTGTTTTTTTGACACATTACATTTACAGACCAGTTACGGTTGTTGCCTCGATGCTGCTACACTTTGAATCTTTTGCCTTTGTATTAGAAAGCAAATTATAAATCGGTGTTGAGAATGGATGAATGCAGCATAGACAGTCGCTTGTGATGACGGTACGCCTATAAATCCCATGTCCAAGCGCTACGAAGGAAAGAGACGCGAGCAGGGAGGTGACCAGTCAATGAAGCTCACTCGAAGCGCTCGTAGTTCCGTGTTTGCCTCACACGGGGCACCATGTCCATTAAAAGCCTGCAGACACAGAAATGGTGTCAAAAGCGAGTCCTACACATGAAGTTTTGGAAAGGTCAAGTGGTAAACTGTTAGTTTCTTCCTTACTTGACCCCATATGCCAAGATGATGAGACCAATGAGAACTCCAATCAAGCCATCCAGGAACCAGACATCGGGGTGGTCCTTGAATACTTGGGCGCTGATAAGAATGGTAAATCCCATGATACCGCCAACCAAAGAATTAAAGCCTGACAAAAAAAACAAGAAATCTAGTTTGAGGATATGAATCCAAAATAAAATAAAATAAAATAAAATAAAATAAAATAAAATAAAATAAAATAAAATAAAATAAAATAAAATTAAATTAAATTAAATTAAATTAAATTAAATTAAATTAAATGAATAATACAAAACAATATATGTATATCTACACACCCCTGTGCATCTATTGGCTACATTTAGTCTTTGATTGTCATTTGATTATTTCTATTGACCTACCATCCGTGATGAGTGCGCGGCTCGTGAGCACTTTGCCCAGCCAGAATTTGGCAACAGCCAGCACGGTGCACACAAATCCACTCACGATGGACACACTGAAGAGGAAGTCATCCTAAAGGACAAATAACCCATTATTTATCCGTCATAGTCACTTGCATTGTAGTACGGTGACAAGATACGGTACGTATAGTAAAACTTGGCCTTTAAAGTTAATTAGTTACATGGACGGGCCCTCGCACGCCGTTATTTAATTTCACACAATGACTACCGTGGTTGTGTTTTGCAGAGGCGCCGCCGCCACTCAAACAAACACGTCGACGCAGCGGTTTGTGCTGGAGCATGAGAGAAGGTATAATGAGGTGGATTGTGTCACAAAGGCATGTAAATGTCAAAACACCTTTCTTGCAATTTTCTCTAATAATATGCTGCAAACAGCCTGTAGTGTGTTCCCGTGTCTCATTTTTGTTGCAGCGCGGTGATGACAGTCTCAATTGCATGCAGACGGCTCGCGACGAGAGCAGTGAGCTGGGACGTGACGCGAATGTGGATTCCCTCCCTCCCCAATACTTCACGGTAACCCAAATGTGATCACAACCGGCTCGAGAATGCGTGATAACTTCGAGGGACACATCAAAGTAGCAAAAGGTCAGCTTCACACCCCCGAAACAAGGCTCTAATTGTGCCAATGAAAGACGAGCGCTGTCAGAAAAGAGCCCAGAGGAGGCCACGGAACATGAAGTGGAAACAGTAATGACGATACAGTTGAAATTCACACCAAGCGATTTGCACACAGTGTGACAATCGCAAAAAGAGAAAGATGACGGGATTGACAAGAAGATAAAATGTTCCCACCCTGTTTCCAGATTGCTCTGAGCATCTGGGTTTTGAGGCTCCACTGAAGTGTATTATTATTATTTTCTCAATATATCTTATTTGTTTATTTGATATATTTTTATTTATTTGTGTTTTTTTATTTTATATATTTGAATTATTTTGCCTATATTTTGATACTTTTTTGAGTGAACCACCTCCTCCTCTTAAACCCGCAAGTATTGGCAATTACACATCTGTGAGTATTCTCATAAACGTGTGTCATCTTACCACTTCTGGGGGCATCCTGGTAACCAAATTATGAATTGCTTTTCCAAGAATACACAGGGAACAGAGCAGAAAGACAATTCCGAGGACCACGCATGCTCTGCAGAGACACAAGACAGCAGATACAAGATTTGAGCAAGGTGGATCTGGATACGTCCCGATTCCTAGCTTGGGACATTTTGTTCATCATATGAACAAACAAGACCTTAAATTGCGAACATCATGGAAGGTGTAACGCATTTCACACTTACATGTATTCTCGGTGCGCCGAGTGCACGGCGGCCGCGTTGCTGTAGCGCCACAGCACAATGATGGATGAGAGAACATCCAAGGTGGCATCAAACTGCACAAACAAGTCAAGGGGAGAAACAAGTGCCGACTTAATCACGAGCCCAACGGCCTTGTTATCATCAGATACCATTTCACAAGTTTTATTGTAGTAGACGATTAAACAACCGCCAACCCAGATGATATCTTTGACGTCTACAACCGTCAATGGCACTGAATGGGTTAAAGATAGGATCATCGCACCCGTTTAGCTTGGTTCTCATGTACACCTGCACTGTAATCTCAGTCCTTCCTTTCTGCTCTGTTACCTTGGAGACAACGGGGGCCAATAAAAGTCGACTCGCAAGGCTCATTAATAAAGCACCCAGACCAAAGTTCTGACTAATTGATCAATGCAAATGGAGGACGGAAACTCACGGCAAATCCGAAGGCCGATGCGCTGTGTCTCATGAATGATACGGCTGTGGAAACACACACACACACACAAACACACACACAGAGCAGTTAACAGACACGTCATTTCTTTTTTTTTTTGCACGCTTGCAACCGATTCTATTTCAATCGCATCAACGTGCAGAGATGGCTTGACACACCATCTGTCTGTTCTCCGAAACGAATCTTCCTCTCGCTCAATTGATATGGGCTTGTTTGAGCCCGATTGGATCCGACCAGAATGCAAAATGACATAGCTCTGATATCACAACCTTTTCTATTCTTTCATCTAATTATACCGTGGCTAACTGAAGAATCCGTAAAACAAGTAGGTGTTATTTTCTCATTTTTGTCATCTGCTGGCAGATCAATTTCTCTCACCTTTGTGTACGCTTAGGCTTAGGCACGAGCGCTAACAAGCTGGCTGAAGTGGAGAAGGGGTGCGAGAGAGGATAAGAGAGGTGTCGACAGGAAGGGCTCAGTGGGCTGCTGGCGTGCGGAGAAAGTGATAATTGAGGAGAGAACGACAGAAGGGTAAAGAACTTGTGCTATTGGTGCAACTGCAAATGGGTTACTACCAATCCTTCAGTATGTGCACACAAGAAAGATGCATTTTTTTCTTTCATCATTTAAATCAATACCCAATTGCTTTGATAAAGTGATACGGGTCCAATTATAGCATTTTTAATGCTCCCAGAAACTTGGCCCGTTTTGAGGGTTCAGTCTCGTATGCAAACGAGGGGACGGCTCACCTCGCCTGCCCGAGCGGGGAAAATCGATGGTGGCTTTTGTTACCATGACAACCCAGGGAAGAGAAGAGCTAGGTGGTTGCAATGAGATGAGCGAGCGTGTCGGTTTACGGAAGTGAAGCCCAGGGTGCGTAAAAATAATGCAACTACCCAGAAAGACGATAAAAGCGTTGCCATTGTTTTGAACTACTACTCGGGAACTTCACCGAGTCATCAACGACGTGCCACTTAACAGAAGCTAACGCTGTTAGCGAATGCTAATCTTTGCATCTGACTAAACTCACTGCAGCTTTGCTTACCTCTTGGCAAACTAAACTTTTTTCTAAATGAATATACAATAAATAAATGAATAGGTTTAAATAAATAAATACATAAATAAATAGATTTAAATAAATACATTTAAATAAAAAAATACCAAATGACCATTTCCACAGGAGCTGTTTTGAAAAAAAAAAAATGATGACCTAGCTTGATGCTAACAGACACAGCAGTGAAGCACTTATGAGGCACACGTGAAGTCAGTCAGAAAAAAAATACTGCAGCATCACCGGCCCACTGATGCATACTTCCTGCCTCTTAGCGGACACCCGACAAGGCTGCGGCCCTTTGCCCAGCTGCAAAATATCACGCTCAATAATTCAAGAGCGACTGCGCTGCACTGCTGCACTGCTGCACTGCCACTTCAACATGCCTTCCCATTAACCTCCCATATATCTTTTACTTTCTCCCTCGTGCATAACAATCTTGCCTCAGTCTTTCTTCTCACCAAGGAAAAAAAGAAACCCTTTCTTCTGCGCAATATATGTCTCTCAACCTTAATCCCATTATCATCCTTTGAGCTTCTTGCAACTGGCCTCAAGTATACTCCAATTTTTACTCTCTACCGAACCTTCCATGCACTTCTCTAAACAACAGCGATGTTTATTAATCCGGCACAATAACACTGGTAACCGTTGCTTTAACCCGACAGCCGTTGCGGTTAACGCCGACCACATGGTCAAATAGTCTGGCGGCGACCAGATTGTGGCCGCAAGAGGAATCAAGTCAGACACACACACACACACACAGATCACTTTAGTGCTCACCAGATGCAACACTGCGCAGCTTGTTAAAAAGATACTGTGACTGAAAATACGAGAAAAAGCCAATCAAGTTCTTGCAGATTGTAATTAAGGAAGCAGTCACTCGAATAAAAAAAAAAAAAAGTGTGATTCGAGCTGTTTCTATTCTTCATTCATTAGCAGCAGAACACCCAAAACACTGTTTTGTCACCCAAAACTGAAGAAATTCATTTTAGGCGGGAACAAATGTGTCAAAAATCGAGACTTGTTTTGCTTTTGTGAAACCTCAAACTATCAAGACTGAAAATGAAAGAGCGTTTGATGGCAACTTAATCATTTTTGTACAGAAATGCGCCATGAGTGTTTGTGTTTAATGTCAGTCGATTCATTTGAGCGCATGCTTTGACACACAAATAATGCAAATTATCATTGGGTGGTGTGAACAAATCAAATGTGTCATGCAGTCATATTTGGTCCTTGTGACTTTTTCACATAATTATTCACAGAGCTCGAGAGTAAACAAAAAAAATATTGGAATTGTCAGTGGGACAATTTCATTGTTTTTGTATATTTTTTTTTTTTTCGGTCTTGGACAATTTCATTTTTTTTTAAATATATATATTTTTTAAGTCTTACATTAGACTTTGAGCACCTTCTATCTGGCTATTTACATTTCCAAGCATGCAGTGGATTTAATGAATAATTCATCAATGATGAAGCGGCTCGGCTTTCCCCTTTTCCAAACGCCTCCTTTCTCCCCAGCACGTCATTTGTACCCCGCTGCTGTGCGAAAATGGAAAAAAGCCCGGGCCTCTCGCTAACGAATCCCTCGCCGTCGTCAGTTTACCATCGATCACAACGAAACAAGATGCCGATTGCTTTGGCCAAAGGGAAGCCGGAAAATTCTTTCTGGATGCAGATAGAATGAAAGTTGAGATGTCACCATTTTTTTTTCTTCCTCTCCACCACCCGCAGTATATGTATCTGATCTTTCCGACGAGAGGTAAAAATACTCAAGCGGTGTTTACTGCTAAATAAGAGCGAGCACAAGAGAGCAAGACGGCCAGTCCTATAATTACGCCGCAGATGGCCAGCTTTTGACAGCCAAGCACCACGCAAAACCCGAGAACATGTCGCAAGGTTTTTTGGAACAACTGAAGCTAAACGCTGGCTGCTATCTCGCGCTGTCATGGTTTAAGAAAAAGATTCTGAAGTGATATGGATTGATTTTTCTCCCCAACACAGTCAATGCTTAAAATTTGTATTCTGCAGTTTTTGTTCCTGTTTTTGGAGGTGAGGTGTCCTTCAGCAGGCCCTTCCCCAGCTGTGCATTGGCCTCCAATTATTTCCTGTTTGGGATCTTTGTAGGTCACTCGTGTGCCACGTCAGGTTTTTTACCGTCATGATCATTCGCTCGCCCGGTTGCACTTCTTGCTCCCTTGTGTTCTTCGAAATGATTGTTGAAAGGTTACGCTGTGTCCGGGTCATTCTTGCAATTCTACATTGTTCGGACACGGTCGTTACTGGTAAAAGCGGAGCTTTTGTCCGTCTGCGTGATTTGAACAGTAACACACTGTTGCGATCTCGGGCCCCCTTTCACAATTTGCCGTTCATTCGGTAATTGGCGCTAAACGGCAATAAGTTTGGGACGGGACAAAAGGTTGGGCTAGCGACTCCGCTTCTTTGGCACAATACCAACGCACGTGTCGTCTGAGGCTTCATTCTGCTTCGCTCTTCGCAAATATCTCAAGCGTGACGGCTAATCCGAGAAAGTATGCCGGGGTCCAACCCGTGGTTGGTCTTCAACCAATTCTTGGCGTAGCCAGCAATAATCTCTATGCCAGGTAAGCAAGCCTCTTTGGTTTTCCATCTACAAGCCAAATCACACTTAGTCCATCTATATATAGACTTAGCCGCAGCTAAAAATAGAGACATGAATAAATGATTGTGTTTTCAGCTGCAAGACAGACGCGAGGTGTTGAAGAAGATCTGGGGTGTTTGAGTAGATCGCAGCCGGTGAGGAAGAAATGAAGATGAGAGAATCGGAAGGGGCGGGGCGGGGCTGGCTGCCGAGGACCCCCGCGGGAGTTGGTTGCGGGGAGGCAGAGCTGCGGCAAGACGGGCAAAATATTGCTCCCGCCTCGACCTGCCTGTGATAAATGGCCCGGCGACGCCGCTGTTGTTTTTCTCTCAGCCGCCGGATGAATTCAAGACGCCGCAGTCTGCAAATGTCCACGTAATGACGGCAAGATGGTCGGTCTCTGAGCGCCATCGCTTGTTTGGATCACCAATTTGGTTCATGAAATGCCTTTTATCAGAAAATGCAAACGCAACTGTTTGTCCTTCTGGTCACATGTTTTGATCCCCAATCACAGCCATTGGCAAATGTCCATGGTTTATTTATAACCCTGTTGGTGTCTTTTACTTTATGTATCTGGGTTGGAGCTCACACTGATGACGGTGCTTCGGCGGGGAGCAGAAAAAAACAGAACAAAGGAGGAAGCGCAGTTGTTGTCTTAAGCTGGGTACACACAGACTGAGTGTTTAAAGTGCGGCGTACTCCAGATGAGCAATTTCTCCTCTTCCTGTCCTATATGATAACATTAGAAAAGCGAAAAAGAAAGGAAAGTCAGAGGCCCGCAAATGATGAGACATCGCCAAGATGGCGAGAGGAACGAGCAGAAACTAGGGCAGGTTTGTTGTTTCAAGCACAACCAGCGAATCCCAGGTGCCGCCTGCCAACATTCATCCCGTCGCTATCGTTGGCGTTATCTCCGTGTTCCTCGCTGTCTCGCTAGTGCCGCTTTCCGAGTCGAAGCGGTGAAGGCGTAGTCGCTGATTGATTTCCCCACCCACCGTGAACCTGTGACCTGTCCTCTTGCCCGCTGAGAGATTGCACTTCTCGCGTCCTTCCAGTCGAGTATATCTTTTTTGAGATTCTTGTCGTAATCTAGATTATTTGTCAGAATTCCTGATCTGGCAGCCGGATGTTGGAAATCCAAAAGACAACTCCTACTCTCGGAATAACCGATAACGCATTGATAAATTAAATTTGGAACGGCAACGCTAGCGTAACAACATCTTAACATTAGCATAACATTTGCCTGTCACGTATGTACATCCTGTTAGCGACGACAAACAATCGTCAATGGCTCTAAATTGGGTGTCACTTTGGAGATGAGATCATTCCGAGAAGTGCAAATGTGCTAAGCGGCGAACATGTGACGGCACTTTGCCGTTTGACGGACGCTTAGTCGGGATGACAAAGCAACATCTTGAATCGTACACGCAACGTCGCGTCGCGCTGAGTCATGCGTCAGACAACAAAAACATCCATCTTTGACCACATGACCCTGCTTAGTTCCCCAAAATGAGTTTGGAAAAAAAAAATACTCTTGTGACCAAAGTGTCCCCAATGAACTGGACAGTGATCATACATCTTGAATGGGAAATCGATTGATGATTTAAATCCCCTACCGCTTGATTGTGAAATCAAAAAGTATTATTCTTAATAGCGCCACACATGCAATGTGTGAACAATCAATCACACTGAAAGAATCCAGTGATAATGTGTCCACTCAAGCCCACAATCAATTGTCTCACTGGATTTTCATCAGCTTCTTCTTAAAACCAGAATAAGGTTACCAAAAATACCAGGACACATTTATACCTACAAACAGCAGTCACGGCAATCATTCGAAGAAAATAAAATTGACATTTGACTCTGCGGAATGACTTTCTTATCTTGTAGGTTTTTGGTCTCACTTGGGTTTGTCAGGTCCTGGCAACCCAAAAAATGATCTCAAGGAAATAACTTTTGTTTTCATGACGCCATCTTTTGTTACAAGCAATTACTGAAAGCAAAGGAGCAGCACGACTCGGACCGTTGAATACTTACTGAACGCCGTCACGGCAAGGATGAGGGTGACCACGATGGAGACCCACGAGACCCAGAGCGCCTTCTTCCTGTAGTTCTGAGCTTCGTGAGGCTTCAGGCGCATGCTGCTCTCCAACAGACCTGCAATTAGAAAAAATTTAATTAAACTAAAAAAATTAATGAAAGATATTAAATTAAAAAAAGATTTCAGGCTCAGGTCAAACCAAGTGGCCGGTTCAAGACTCAAGGAAAACCATTTAGTCGCTCACAGAATGGATATTTATCGCTTTCATGATGTGTGGTTTTGTTTACTTTGTTGCGATTAGTTTTGTTTCATGTTTTGTCAAGTTTTGCTGTCTTTTCGTTCCCCCCCCCCGCCGCCGCCGCCGGCCTTCCTCGTGTCAACCAATCAGCTTCCACCGCGCGTTTGTCTAGTGCAGATGTGCCTCGTTGTCTCGTCAGGGGAGGTTTTGTATTTAGTTCCCCGTTTTTTGGTTAGTCTGATGGTTTGGCTGTCAGTCTCAAATTTGTAGTTTGTTGAGTGGGCGTTTTTGTTTGTTCTAATGACCTTGTCAATGATTTCAACCATAAGTGAGAGTGAGTGCAGCGTTTATGGAGGCACATGGGAATTATTTTAAAGGTTTACACTATAAAATGCAATTACAGACTTTTATTGGGATTAACAAATGGTCAATTTCCCTTTCATGCAGTTTTTTCTATGCTGACTGGGCAAAACCACCAAACTCATCTCCATACTTATCACTGAGTTGAATCAAAAAGAGTCTGTGAGTGAGCTAGTCTGTGTTTCCTTGACCTGTATTTAGCCTCCACCAATTACATGGATCATGTCATAAATTAGAAATTATACTCACATTCTTGATAACAATCCAATGTTCGACCGAAACATACAAAGTGGCAAAGTTCTTATTGTGTACAGGCTCACAAGGTTAAACATGATAAAGGTGCTTCGAAATCGCATTTAGTAAACAAACATGAAATAAATCTGCTAGATGCCCACACAAAGTCATTTACAGGCTCAGGATTGACCAAACAATACAACATGGGCTGATTTATCCACTATGGAATGTTTAGTTCCACGATGGTGCATATAATGAATGGGATTAAAAAGTCATACATAATCTCTTTCACAAACTCCATTTGCTCGCTCTGTCTTTCTTCAGGCATGCAAACACACAGAAAGGGATTTGTTGGTCATGCCTGTGACTGGTACCAAGGGGGCTTCAAGGAACAAATGTCTGTGCAGCCTCGGGCTCTGGATTGCGCAATAATTTAAAAAGAATTCATCATTCACTTGTTAAATTCCAAAATGTGTACATTTCTGAAAATTAAGCTTATGATTCTGATACAAACCATTCCAGTGACAAAGGCTGAAACCTCCCAAAAAGAATATTTCTTTTTGAATATTCCCCCTTTTTTTTTTAAAATGAAAATTCCCAAATGAGTGGAGAAATTCTCATCTTTCAGATTTCATCAATTTCTCCCTCCCATTCTATATTTCTAATACATACAGTCAGCATTTCAATTTGGCACCTTGCCAGATAGAGCCTGGACTGGTTACCAGCCAAGTCATCATACTTTTCCAGCAAACCCAATCAAGCTCATATTCAGAACCCCCCCCCCCCCTCATAAGCACCCAAAAAACATCCAACCTCAACACAGATTCAAACCCTGAACCGACAGCTGCAAGGCATCCAGCCTATCCACTGCTGCCCAAAGCTATTTATCTTTGCTTTTTTTTTTGCTCCTCGGGTATGGAAGATTCCTTTAATATCCTTCTGACTTATAAATTATTCAAATAGGGGCAGGCTAAAAATACCGCACTTCATTCCCCGGTCCGAGCGGGGGGGGTCTAATAACCAAAAATAAGATACACAAGAAACAGAGAGTTGGTGTACCTTCTCCCTCCACATTGTCTGTGATTTTCATCTCTTGTCCGGAGGTGAGCGCCTCATGCTGGATGGGGCTCTTGACGTGCTGTTGCTGGTTGTTGTGGTTGTGATGGTTATTGCCGAAGCCATCCGGGGCGCGCTGGCCGTTCCGCACTGTGACTGCAGACGGGTCCACTATGGTCAAGTCCGGGACTGGGTAGGACTCTCGGCTGGTCGGGTCTGTCATTGCTCCTGCTGGCTTGCTTTGAGTTCTATTATAGTTTGAGAGTGGAGCAGCAGCAGAGGCGGCGGCGACGACGAGAAGAAGAAGAAGAAGGATGGAGCGCAATAGACATCCACGCGCGAGGGTTATAACGACTCCAGTGCCGGGCGGCTCAATCGTCGTGGGGCGGAGGAGGAGGGGGAAGGAAGAGGAGGAGGAGGGCTTTGAGAGACTGAAAAAAAAAAAAAAAGATTTGTTCTCCGATAATGGGCAGGAGAGCAACTTGTGACCTGCACACTCGACAAGGGCGTGCCAAGCAGGTGCGAGACAGATGCGGTGATGCGATACACCGCACTGTGCGCTGGACGGACGGACGGGCGGTACCCTCACGTTTGCTCTCCTCCCCCTTTTCTGCCCGTCACTCATGTTTGCGTGAATAAAATAATAAACACGAGTGGGTGAAGTTATTTTTGTAAACCCAAGCCGATGTTAGAGGATTAGGGCCAGTGAGGAAAAAAAAACCGAGGGGTGACAGGATTCTGACTTTTTTTTATCAGAATTCTGACTTTAAAGTCGGAATTCGGACTTTTTTTCTAAGAATTCTGACTTTAAAGTCGGAATTCTGACTTTATTCTCAGAATTCTGACTTTAAAGTCAGAATTCTGAGAATAAAGTCAGAAATTGGGAATTCTGACTTTAAAGTCAGAATTCTGACTTATTCTCAGAATTCTGACTTTAAAGTCGGAAATCATGGAGCTTTTAGCGGAGCTCCAGCCGGTCCTCCTGGAGGCTCTCCGCCTAACTTGTTACGCCCGAGGAGGCTTCCAGGGCCTCGGCTAAGCATTTTCAACGGATCATGGAGCTTCCAGCTGACTTCCAGCCGGTGCTCGGGGGGGCTCTCCGCCTAACTTTTTACGACTTTAAAGTCAGAATTCTGAGAATAAAGTCAGAATTCTGAGAAAAAAAGTCAGAATCCTGTCACCCCTCGTTTTTTTTTTCTTCACTGGCCCTAATTCCTCTTCCGTAGGAATCTAGTTCCAGTTCAATTCACAAAAGCGACAAAACTTGAATGCAAATGCGCTTTTGAAAATTAACCTCAACTACACACAATAAAAAAAGAACATAAATAAATCAGTCTAATGGACATTCAAGCATTCATTTGGCTGATATTTAAACATATCACCACAGGGTGTGTAGACTTTTGCTCTCAAACACTCCATGCAGGCTGGTTTTAGGTTGCGACAGTAAATGGCCACATATCCTCCCGTCGGCCGAAACGGTCTCCTGAGAACTTACATCATTTTTTTTTTTTTTCTGAGTCTTACACAATTAGCTTCCACGCATTGCGACCACAGACAGAGGAGCCGCTAAGTCAGGTCAAAATCACGCCGGGCCACTGTGGTGCTTCTGTCACACTTGAACATGTGACTCCATGCTGAGGGACTAACTACATGTGTGCTAATAACCACCATCGTGATGAAACACTGGCTGAAGAAATAGGACGTTGGCCAAACAGCACATGATGCCACATAACTGAATATCATTCACAACAGTCTCGTGAAGGTCTGAGCTGAATGTACTCACTGTCCAGTTAGTGTGCCTGAGGGTCACATATAGTTTCCAAGATCTTTAGATTCAACCAATTTAGACTTATAGATTGGCCAAACTATGGTTAGCCAAAGCAGCAGAAACGGGCGCCGCCATTTAATCGCCCGCTGACTGTCGATCTCAACTCTCGATCATGCTGTTGGATTTGTAATTGAGTGAGAGAGTCAAGAACTGGCACCAGAGCAGGTGGAATTTGCTCTTAAACAGAGAGCAACCTTCTGCCGCAGACTAGTGGCGGCCCTTTGAATAGTTTCATGGCAGTTGGTTTCATCTCCATGAAAGAAACAAGCATGAATATCACAATTACAAGAAAGATCATTTTGATGTTGGGCGGGGTCAGTGAATATATTTCATATGAAAGCTGCAATAGTGCAAATAAGTGTCATTTACAAAATGCTGCATTAAAAAAAGAAAACACCTTCATGATATGATATGATGTTTATGGAATATGAATGAAACTAGCAGAGAACCGCAAGCTCGGTTAATAAATGACAGCGGGTGTTGTTCACCTGACGGTCATTGCTTTCAAGTCGAGGCTGGGGCGGACTTTGCCGGATTTCCTTAGCGGTACTAAACCGAAAGTGCTGTCAAGAGAGCTACACCGTGTCCAAAAGGATGAAGATTGATATACATAGTCACATTTTACCAAAGGAATGGCCCGATTTGAACAAGGTAGGCACACATTTGAATGTTGCAGCCTTATCCGCCACTATTTCGACTTTGGTTAACGATTGGCCAACTTTACTGCTGGAGGGCAGTCGAGGTTTTTTTTCTTTTTGCATGTACAATATATAGCACGCAGAGCTTGCCATTATTCTAAACGGACCTGAATCCTAAATTGATCCGTTTCAACAAAAGCTCAGTTCTCTCTGTTGTTGAATACGTTTCAGAGGTACGGCTACGGTGGCTTTGTCCAGCTTCAGCATCACTGCAAGGTGAGTCAAGTTCTGCAGGATTCTTACATGGCATCATCAGAGTGGCTGCAGTCTTCGAATCCACTGGCGGAATTAGGATTTGGGTGCAAGGATATCTCAGGGGGCAGTGGCCCCGCGACCCCCCTTATCTAGCAGCGCCAGTGTTTAAATCCTGTTTGATTCATTTGCTGGCTTTCCACAAAAGGGCCGTATTACGGAAAAGTTCATTTTTCAATGTAGAACAAAGAGAAACCGAATCGAACTTTTTGAACTGACTTTCGGCTGCGTTTGAGGGTGAGGCGATGATGATGAAGGACGGCAAGCTGTTTCGTGCGGTTCAAGAAAACTGCTGGGATGCCGAGGCGCGGCTGCGAGACATGGATCAACACGGTAAAAACCGTCACGTGTTGTACAAGCGCTAAGCTAATCACCAATAAACTCAAAGAACCTTTTGGATTCTATCAATCTTCAGGAGTCACGCTTCAAGCCCTTTCCACCGTTCCTATCATGTTCAACTACTGGGTAAGTGGCCTAGTGATTCAATTGCGCAATCGGCTACGACTCTTCTGAGATTCAAGGTTGAATGCGGTTGATTCGGTTTCAGGCCAAGCCACACGACACCTTGGATCTCTGCGTGCTTTTAAATAATGATTTGGCGCAGACGGTGCGTAGCCACCCCAAAAGGTTCGTGGGTTTGGGAACGCTGCCCATGCAAGCCCCCGACCTCGCCGTGCTGGAAATGCGGCGCTGCGTGAAGGAGTTGGGTTTCCCCGGCGTGCAGATCGGCTCGCATATCAACAACTGGGACCTCAACTCGGCTGACCTCCATCCTTTCTTCGCCGTAAGAATTTCACTTCCATTTTATTAACGGGCCGATATTTACGGACGCTTTGTTTCCCACGCAGGAAGCCGAGGAGCTGAATTGCTCCATTTTTGTCCACCCCTGGGACATGCAGATGGATGGCAGGATGGCTAAGTATTGGCTGCCATGGCTGGTGGGTGAGGGAGATGGAGTAGAAACATTGGAGATTGCTTGCAGGTCTACCCCATTTTATGCTTGTTGAATTTTTATGTGTGCAATTTTCTTGCATCCATCACAAAGGCATGCCCACAGAGACAACAATGGCTATTTGCTCCATGATTTTTGGAGGTGTCCTTGAGAGATTTCCAAAGCTGAAAGTCTGCTTCGCTCATGGAGGTAACGTTATGTTTAATACAAGCAAGGCCGCATGACAATACAAATGTGTTTCTCCTTTTACGATTCACAGGTGGCTCCTTTCCATTCACCATTGGTAGAATTGAACACGGCCACAAAGTCCGGCCCGACTTGTGCGCCGTGGACAACCAGTCCAATCCCCGGAACTACCTGGGTTCCTTTTACACCGACTCCCTCGTGCATGATCCGGTCTCGCTGAAGTTGCTAACTGACGTCATTGGAAAAGTGAGCTCCCGTGTCAGAGCCAGAAAAGGGTCCTGCACTGGGCGGTGTGTGGGGGAGCCGGAGCCGACCTTTTTTTTTGTTCTCAGGATAAAGTGATGCTTGGAACGGATTACCCGTTCCCGCTGGGTGAGCTCCAACCAGGATCTCTGATTGAGTCCATGGAAGAATTTGATCAAACGTTAAAGGTACTAGTCATGTTTGATCGATATTATAGGAAGACTCCATTTGGGCCATCTGGTTGGTTAATTGGTCACCAATACAAATTGACTTTACAGGGGATAAGTACAATACTGTCTCTTTGTTTTACAGGACAAGCTACTAGCTGGGAATGCACTGGAGTTTTTGGGCCTCAAAAGAGAACAATTTGAGTAACAAGATAGACTCCAACATCTGATAAAAGTTCAAATCTCAGATTGGGTTGAGTCTGTGTTGTTGTTTATGCTTGCTTTAGCAGTCATTTTAAGTATTAAATTCCAAAGGTTTTTCTGAATCGTAACGTCTGAGAAAGGAAACTACCGTACAACAAAACAACAATCCATCCATTATCTGTACCGCTTGTCCCCAGTTTATCTAAATAAAAAGATACAATGGGCTGTTTTATTGCATAAACTCCAAGATTCATCATACCCAATTTTGTTAACTGTATGTGAAGTTTTAATGATCAATAAAAGACCGACCCAAAGTGGTTTAAACACAGCTTTTCTTTTTATCTATACTAAACAAACTTTAAATTGCTGGATTAACATAACATTTAGTGATCACAAGACCAAAAGGCTTTTCTGTCGGTGTTTTTTGTTATATTTTGTTTTGTTTTGTTTCTGCCTGGTCCGTCAGTGTGTAAATAAAGTTGATTTCGATTTATTTGTATTGAAATGAATTTTTCACGGTTTCCGGTCTACACTGACGTCATATCCGCGTTCTCCATGACTGTCAAACAGCAATGGCGGCGAGCCGGGGTTCTTCTTCGAGATGGGTTTTCAGCCGTGAGCAGCTCGAAAGCACGCCGTCTCGCCGATGCGGAGTAGAACCGGACCGGGAACTGTCTTACCGCCAACAAGCGGCGAATCTGATTCAAGACATGGGACAGAGGCTCAATGTGTATCCTTCGTAAACAAACTGCTTCCTAAGCTTGACGCTTAAAGCTAATAAACGTTCCGATTTGACCCCCAGTGCGGATCTGATGTGTTCCGAGTGTACAATTGAAGAGCGATGACTTACTTTTAAGTGTCTTACGTAAATTGTCTGCGCTCTTTCGGAATTAATCCGACGGGAACGCGTTGTTCTTTGCCCCGGGTAGCGTGCTAGCATGCTAGCTGTAGGGTCGTGTCGATAAGTAGCAGGCCGTGGACCAGGGTTGCGGCTATGTCCACTCGGTCAGCCACCTGGTTTCTAAAACGTGAAAGGGGCTTGCAATCCCGACAGAGGAGTGTCGCCCGAAATATTTGTACTCATTGACAAATGTATTTGCGCATGACGAAGCGTCATTTATGCAACATTGAAGATTTGGGCCGTACCTTAAACGGCGCCACGGTTCCGACTTACGAGGTTACGAACGGCGCGCTATGTAAGAATTCGTGGCCGAGGGAACGCTCAAATTATTTTGCAATATTTTCCTTGACCCACATTCCAGCTCTCAACTAACTATAAATACTGCAATTGTTTACATGCATAGATTTTTCATGCACCATTCGTTCACCAAATTTCACAGGAATGTAAGTATGTTCTCCTAAATAAATGTTTAAACCTACTTTAAAACATTGAAGATGGATCTTTTAAAATGTTTCATAATGTCCATTCCAGACAATATCTCCTACAACGCTCTTTTTGGCTGCCAAAGTGGAAGAGCAGCCACGCAAACTGGAATATGTGATTAAAGTTGCACACGCCTGCCTAAACCCGCAAGAGTCACCCCTTGACACTAAGAGTAACGTAAGTAGGGGGATCTCTCTGTCAAGTCCAACGTTTTTCTTCCATATTCCTTTCCTTCCATGTGTCACCTTTCCACTCCTCTCATTGGCCACGGTTTGCCAACATATAACCTGCGCCACTTCCCCGTCGCCGGGGTGGTTTTTGCTGTTGGCACGCTCCAAA
Organism: Syngnathus acus; assembly: GCF_901709675.1. Lineage (NCBI taxonomy): Eukaryota > Metazoa > Chordata > Actinopteri > Syngnathiformes > Syngnathidae > Syngnathus > Syngnathus acus. The sequence continues at coordinate 1,539,154 of NC_051105.1, read as the reverse complement.
CAGCTCCACGCGCTTCAGTTTGACTAGCGTAATGGCCTCTCTGGTTTCAGCTTTGGCCATTTCAACTCAGCTGTTAAGGTTGAGATCATAGACTCATTACAATTGTTATGTAATGACTGTCTATCAAACTTCAGGCATACCTCCAGCAAGCTCAAGAGCTGGTGATACTTGAATCCATAGTGCTGCAAACGCTTGGTAAGTAGTGGTGACCCGAGTGGATGAAATGAGAGCGAGAGAGAGAGAGAGCACCATTTGTATCATAAACATACGTGAGGCTTTCTTGCTATTGACGACAACTCAACATCAACTCTTGTCATTGTGGATTGGCATAAGGTGACATGTCATTCTTTTTTCCGTTGGCTATGAAAATGGCTTCAAGCAAGTTCTATTTCACCAAATTGACTTAAAAAAAAAAAAAATCCTCTGTCCCACTCAAACACTGACTTGCCATTGTTTGCGCCGTCCGAGTAACCGCGACGAGAAGAAAAATGACACGTCACCTCCCAAGTGTCTGTGTTGAACTCACCTGTCATGTATTTTGTTCCAGGCTTTGAAATTACAATTGATCACCCACACACTGATGTGGTGAAATGTTCCCAGCTAGTGCGAGGTAGAGGCTTCTTTCTTTGCTTGTTGTGCCCTCTGCTCTTGTCCTACCCCGCCTCATCAAAAAAAAAATACTAATAATTGTGGAGGCCCGATGACATAATTACGTACTTGTCGCTTTGGATTCATTTTGACTTTGTCTGGTGATTATTGCATACTCGAAACCTTTTGAGCCGCTCACTCGGCCAAGACTGAAATGATTTGCGCTCAGCTCACATTTTTATTCGGAAAGCTGACTGCACGAGTACCTCTAAAAAAAAAATGCTAGTATTGCTACTCTGGTCGTGTCTTTTCAGTCTTGGATCGATGGCGCTCGGTGCAAAAAGTAAAAACCCGGTCGACTCTGAATCGCTCGGAATCCGAACAGCGCTCGGGTCGCTGCTTTTCTGTCGCGGTTTGTCTTGAAGGCACTCAAATGGTTTCCCCCGTCGTATAATTTGTCTTTTGTGTCTCTCGCAGCGAGCAAGGATCTGGCACAGACTTCCTATTTCATGGCTACCAACAGGTTGTTACCCTGCCCCTCCTTTGTTGCACTTTGACCGCACACCATTGCTTCCTGTAATGCAGGGTGCCCTTTCAGTGTCCAACGGGCCCTCCTTGCACCGGCGGTCCTCGGGACGCCGGGCGGCCGGCCGGCCCGCCGCTCCGTCCCCGTCAGCGGGACGGGGGCCGGCCCGGCTCGGCGAGGCCCGGCCCGGCCCGTGGCGTTCCGGGCCCCGGTCGCAGTGCGGTGTATTGTACAAGGGACCATGTGTTGGCACCGATATGGGTTGAATGCAAGATGCGAAGTGTAGTGGCGCGCTTGAAAAGCCACATGTTTGTTCGGTTGCGAAAAAGTGCAGAATTCGAAAAAGACACTTTGGTAGCCTGAATAGCCGCTAAAGATTTCACAGACGTAAACATTTCTCATAGAGATCCTTCCGGTAAGTACAGCCAAATCATTTTTTACAATTCTCTCTTCATATTCATGTCTTTTGATTCTCTGTAAATGCACATTGGCGTTTCTCTTTTGAAAAAATATATATTGATATCATTGATGGAAACTTCATCTTACCCATTAACGACCTGCATGCTAGGAAAAGAATTCGAAGGCCCAATTTGGAGTCTGTATGAGATATTTTTAGGTCATTGCATTTGAAAGTGGGTCCTTAAAGGGTTTGACTTCAATTGCATCACCTTGATAGCAAGCAAGTATTTCTTTCACCCAGCTAACAAACGTGATCTCATTTGATCATGTCGACTTTATCCAGTGCATGTTTTCTTTCCCCTTTCGTGTGTGACGAATTTAGAATTGTCAAATGTCTTACGGGATGATTTGTTGTTGCAGAGCCATTCAGTGAACCCGACCTTCAGCTTTTACAAGCCATGCCGGGCTAATTAGACTTAACGCAGATTTACAGTAGCTCATCTGATGTCCACAATTTGTTGACGTTGTTTGATTTTTTTGTGGCGACAGATCAAATTCCACAACAGATGGTGTTAGCTTCATATACTCGACATCTTGCTAGTTCTAACTGCGAAGCTAATGATAATCAAAACACTCTGTTGTTTATATTGCTCGGTCTTTTAGCTTATTTAACGTTAAACTTGTGTTACTGTTAAGTTTAAAATCAAGTGAATTGTTTGTGTGCGTGTTTATGTAAACAATGAATTAAAACCACTTGCGCCTTCTGTCCTCTTTTGTTCACATGTGGGACCAATCCTGACCTTGGCTGGAATGCCTCAATCCACTCATTCACGTCACACACACACACGCATGCACGCGCACACACACGTTCAGTCTCCACCTGACGACGTTCTGCCTTCAGTACAAGCCCACCGTGATTGCCTGCGTGTGTATTCACCTGGCATGCAAGTGGTCCAACTGGGAGATCCCGGTGTCTACCGATGGCAAGCACTGGTGGGTGTACGTGGACAGCTCCGTCACCCTCGAGCTGCTCGACGGTAAGACGTGAAGCCGCCGCCGCCGCGTGAAGAGGAGCCGCCGTTTCGTCAATGCAACGTTCTCATGTTTTCCAGAGTTGACGCATGAGTTTCTGCAGATTCTGGAAAAGACGCCCAGCCGCTTGAAGAGAATACGCAACTGGAGAGTAAGACAAATCCTTTGCCTCTTTTCAATGTGAACACCTTTTGCAAAGGATAAAGAATATAGGCATGGGATTTTGAAAGACCAATTTGTACAATCTGTCAAGATCGAGAGAAGTGAACTTGTTTTCTTTTCGTCTCAGGCAACGCAAGCTGCTAAGAAGCCCAAATCTGAGAGCAGCCAACTGACAGACGCCTCCATGGCCGGTCCTTCGATGCTCCAAGAGCGTTCCCTGCTCGACGGCCCCCTCGTCGGGGTTCCCCGCTCGGGTTTTCCCAAAGCGGGTGCCCCGTTCCTGCCCATTTCGGCTCCCCCCGGATGCGCGTCGCTGTCGCTGGACTCCTTGGCCGCTTTCAACCCACCGAGCCACAGCGAATGGCCCCAAAGCAACCTGAGTCAAGCAGGCATCTGCATCAAACAGGAACCCCTCGACCCCCCTCACCAAGCGCAGACGCTGCCCTCGCAGGCCTCCGCTTCCTCTTTGCATCCACCCGCATTGACAATCAAGACTGAGAAAAGTGGCGAGCTTAACATCAAGCAGGAACTCAAAGGAGCGTGCGCAAGCAAACATCAGCCGTCGACTTCGTCTTCCTATCCGCCGCCGCCCTCCTCGGCCCCCAAAATGTCACTGGACAAATACAGAGAAAAACACGCCATAGAGCTTGCCGCTTCCGGCCAGAAAAACAGAGCAGAGCAACAGCATGCCGCGCTCACCGACGACAACGTGAGAGGGGACCCGTCGTCTTTGAGCCAGGTCGATCACAGAAAGTATTCGCAGACGCATCAAGTGACCCAAAGTGGCCACACCAGCGGTGCCACCGCCTCGCCCATCAAAACCCGAGTTCCTTGCGCAATGTCGGGGCAGGACAAGCGCCATCACGCTGACAAATGGGACAAAAGTTCGCTCAATCTCCACCTGGCAATTCCCGCCTCCGGAGGAAGCAGCCAGTCGGACAGAAGCAAGGAGGAGCTCAAGATGAAAATCAAGCTTTCCTCGTCGGCCGAGCGCCACAGTTCGTCGGACGAATCGGCGGCCGCCAACAACAACAACTCCATCAAGAGTAAACATTCCAGCCCGCTGGTGAGCAAAGAGAAAGCGCACCGAGGCCATCACAAATACGCTCACAGCGGGAACGGACAAGGGGCCTCAGACGGCCTGTTCCGAGGACCCCCGGGACTGATGACCCTTGAGGGACTCGCGCTTCCTCACAGCGGATCCGCGTCGCGGAAGAGGGCGCACCCTGAGGTCAATCACAACCAACACCCTCCCTCCTCCTCCTCTTCCTCCTCTTGCTCCAAAGCGAGCAAACTCTCCAAGGGTGGTGCGGGTGCCGCAGGTATTTTCTCCTCCTAGCGCCTCTCCTGTACCACACGCAGTGTGTCTGCTCTAGCTTACGGTTCTCTGGCTAAGCTAAGCTAACCTCCTCCTGTTACACTCAGGTGGGCTGCGGACGTCTCGGCAGTACCTCCCTCCTAGCGGGTCGCCCCATGAAGTGGGAGACCAGAGACACTGAGCGAGCTCTTCTGCAGCCCTGCTTCTTCACGTGCGAATTGCAACAACAAACTAGCCACACTTACCACTTGGACTATGCTCGTCTCCTCGTTCAGTGCCCTCGGCGCTAACTTGGCTGATGATATACCCTTTATTGAAAGGCAGAAAGAACATCGTACAAAAACAAAAAAAAGGATGTCTGCGGTGGGCTTGTGATAAAAGAAACGAGAGAGGAACGTAAAGCTTTCGTTCTATCACCTCCGGGCCGGGTGGGCCGCAGTCCTGCAGTTTCTCCTGGGGTCAAATTGCTGCTGCTCTCCTTCCTTGAATTGAAATTATGTGTGTGTGTGTGGCAGGTGGAAGTGTGTATTTACATCCAAGGGAACAACCTCCCTGCATTTCACATCATACACAAATAGGAAAACAAAAGTATTACAAAGGCACGGAATATGCATCCTCCTCTTTCGTTCCTCTCGGTTTTATATTTAAAAAAAAAAAAAAGATAGACAGCATGAGGAGTTCAACTTCTGTCTGTTGTCATTCCTTACTGCAATATTGATGGGTGCATTTTTTTTTTTAAGTGTCGTTATCATTTCCTCACTAAGTTTGTTTTCTAGAGTACTGTTTGATTTCCAAGTTGTCATCAAAGGGATGCGTTCAAACACGCTCAGCATTCACAGGAAGTGGAGACAAATTCATGTTCATACGTTTTGGTATGCGAACATACTCAGGTTTGGAGCAAATTGGAATTAGAACAATACAATTGGAAGAAACCAATTTCAAAACAAACAAAAAAATGCTGCAAAATGCAGTGATCAGCCAGCGCCAAACAACAAAAAGACAATAGTGTGCCATGGAAGTCTGTACTGAATGAGGCACTTTAAGTTGTCACTCTTTATGCCAAATTTCTATTTAGAAAAAAACAATCGCATCTAAAATGCCCTGCTGTGTTTTATTTAATTTTTTTGGTGGACAAACTTGGTCGAGTTGTCGTCCTTGATCCATTTGGTACATTTACAAGCATTGTCTTCACAGTTCTCGACATTAAACTCTATTCCTGAATCCTATAATCATGAATCAAGTCGATTCTCGTCCAACCTCGTAATGAAAATCAGTTGTACAAATAGTTCCCTCCCCCGCATAACAGATCCATATCGATTAGCTCGATTGCCAAAGCCAAAAAAGTTCATTCCGTTGCAAGGTGCACTTTGCATGCCTTCACTTGACCGCTAGATGGCACCAACTGACAATGCAATGCAATTTGACTAACACGCATCTTAAAGCAGCCAACACTACAAACCAATCAATTACACACCCTGACTATTTAATTAAGCTCCCAAACATAACTTTATTTTTGCATTTAATGTATTTGCAAAGCCATTCCGCTTCGTTACAAATATTACTGCGCAACAACAACAAAAGAATACACCTATACTGTCCGCCTCATAGTTATATTCGACAAATTTCCAATGAGCCAATGAAAAAGAACCATAAAGAATGTAGCGCCTCCCCCGGGCCCGACCACCCCTCATTGCGCCTCGAGCTGCCTCCCTGCGCAGTAATTGCTCCGTCCGAGTACCCCCCAAAAAAGACAACTTCATTCGCGCACGGACAAGCGTCGTCGCCACTCGGGCTGCTTCATCCCATGGCGCGTTCCAGGAGCGCGCACCGCGTGGAGCGTCTCCGAGGTGGAAGGTAGCGAACGACACCCCCAACACGCACACCCATCTCACGCCCCCCCCCCGCTGCATGTGAGTGTGCTGGGGGCCACGCTCTCACTCTCAGTGACTGTGGTGGATCGCGCAGCACGCCATGCGTCTTCAGGAGCGTCCAGCGGGACACCGGTGCTTCTAAATAACTTTGCGTCCGGGGAGTTTTTTTTTTTTTCAAGGGGAGGGGGCAGCCAGGATGGGAACCGTGACCAGGGCAGCCCAGCACAAACAGACGCTCCTGTGGTTCATTGTGGGTAAGTCAACAGCACACAACAGTGTCACTGTGTTCCGCTTGTGTGTCGTGACTGCATCAAGTCATTTGAGTTTTGCGCTTTTTCGACACATTTTGCGGGTGCAATATTTATATTTCAATATTTCCACCTTTGCAGTATTTTGTTGGCTCTTTCTGTCAACAAAATGTTCCTACATCTGCAATACATATTCATATTAGGAGAGCTGTGCAACTCAAACAACTTCCCCTTCCATATTCATAACTCTTTTTGCTGGGAGTATTTTATGAGCTGTCTTTTTGCAGAAACAATTGAGCGCTTTACTGAACTTGTATGTCAAAGTGTCAAGACCGGAATGGATGCAACTGGTTTCAAACCAGAATCCGCTTGGATACAAAATGCAGCCGTAAAATAAAATAACAAAAAAAGGAAATGCATCACCGACATGCTGAGAAAGTTTTAAAAAAAAGTTTGTTCGTCTGAACTCCTCAGCGTTTGTTCACCAAGGTCAAGTTGCTTGGTTATACATTACCGCCTTTGATGAATGAACCTCTCGAGCACCTTCATTAAATCTCCTCGTTTCCAGTAGCCTTGAGCATTTGGCTTCAGAAGCCATGCGGTTATGTAAACCGTTGTGGGGAAGGAAATAAAACAACGTCCGTTTGCTCGCCTATAAGCCGAGACGGTGACGCGTTCCGACTCAGGTCTATAGGAACGGAACTTGCTCTTGTGTTTGGGTTGACATTCCCGCCAGTAGCGCGTCTCCATTGGTCACAGTAAATAAACTCTGCAGGAGCACACGCGAGAGCCATTCTGGAACAAGAATGCCAGGGCGGTGTTTCTAATATTTTGGCCCTTCCCAGGGTGCTCAGTGAGTCGTATTTATTATCTGTCTCCGACATTGTGCTAAAACAGCAAAGTGCCGTAAAGGAACACCGTCCTTAAATCAGGGAGGCTCGGCCTGGACATCTTTGAGTGTGATTGATGGAAATCATCCACTCTGCTCTTCAAAGTGTGAAATGTGAAATAATTCCTCCAGAGACTCATTTCAAATCTCGCTCTGGTGAGATTTATTTCCAAACTGTTCCCGTCAAGGGTCCACGACGTTCGTTGCTGCGGATCAGTCAGACGAGTTCAGCGGGTTACCGTTTTTCTTTGAAGCATTTCTGCTTCACTGAAAGAACACGTCAAAGTGTGCTAAATTCGGGGCCGCAGAAAAAAAAAAACGCCTCCTACAGGCATTTATCTAACCAGACTAGTAATATGTTGGTATTTATAGATAGAAAAGGAGGGAGGAGGAGAGGAAGCAAGCAAGCAAACAAACCAATTGAGAAATAAAAAAACATTTTCAGAACAATCCTCCAAGGACGAAAGGGAAAAAAAGCTGCTCAAATACGCTGATTGCAATCAAGTGTTTGTACGTCTCAAATGGTGACACAATGAATGTTTCTCTCTGCCTTGCCAGTCAACAATGTCAAAAGTGCATCGTGGGGAAACCCATTACAACACTAATCTGAACACCTGAGGGAAATTTGACACACGATTGCCGCGGGTGGGAGGAACCAAAACACAATTGCCATCAGAGAAAATCTTAGCGGGAAAATAAATAAAAAAAAGGACGTGAGGACGGAAAGCACGCTTGAGTGGCTTTTCCTCGGCACAGATGGCATCCCGTCTTGTATTCAGGGGCCGTAGCGTCCGTCTGAAGATAGACGCGCCATTGATTGGGTTCCCTTCCTTTTCTTCTGCTGTGTCTCAAACAGCATTTGTAATTCAATTACACCTCCCGGAATGGAAAATATGACACTGTCCTAATTGGCCTTTGGCCTAATCACCAAATCATAATGCCGCTGTCTTGCTCACTCGTTTGCTTTCTCACTCTCCTTTTTGTGGCGTGATTTTGGTCTTCTCGTCCACAGTTTAGCTGTCAGATCGACAAAAAAGCAAAGTGATTTTTTTTTAGAAAGTCTAAAAACTAAATCCTGATTCCTGCGTGGTGTCCACTGAACCAGCCCGAGATCCGACTTGGCCTTTCCCCCGCCAACTAGCTTTGTGGCATTCTCTAATGGGATTACACCGCGGTCTCAGTATTTAGTGAAAACATTTGCGGATTAAATTTATCGGTAATCTTGCACGAGCCGCCGACGTCCCCGTATTGCCAAAACCAAGCGCAGCGTGTGTGCGTAATGTCTAACATTGTCTTTCATTGAGACAATCCGGTGAAGACATTTTAGTGGTAATTGGTGACGTTCCAATTGGCACACATGGCAGGCCGCTCGCAAAAAGATTGACTCTGTGTTTTATTTTACACCTGATGGGTCAGCAACTCTAGATACGAGCAATTAAAAGGACATTTTCCGCAATATGCCTCCTATTAAAATGTCAACGTAGCAATGATGTGGAAATATTATTTCTAGCAGCTGAGAACAAAAACAACCACAGGAAGCTCTTGAAGTCCGGCACACTTAATAAATCCTTGGCCACAGTTGGGGCCGAGATAACGAGCTCTCCGCTTTCGGGAGCCCGGCTAATTCACTTGCAGGAATCTGAATCTCACAACTTGATGCGCTCTCCAAAACATCCTCAGAGATTCAATGTCAAGCCGCACTTGGCTCTTCCACGGTGCTCATTCAAACGCTGAGATTGTAAAATTCCCCAAAGCATCGATTGACACACTCCCGTCCGTCCTTGTAAAGCATTTATAATACATGCCCCCCCCCCCTGCTTGAGTGCATCCTTGCCATTGTCAGAAAAGAAACGATCCATTTGAAAAGAGCAGCGGTCAGCAGCTTTAACAGTCGAGACAAAAGTTAACCGTGCCGAGTAGCGAGAACACGGACAAGGGACTGTCTCCGTCCGTGTGTGGAAGCTTTTTAAAAATTCATGCAAGTCGGAACATTCTGACAGTTGGGACAATGCAACAAGGAAGGTTCTTGATGAATGTCGGCTCATCCTTTTCCCCTTTGCGCAAGTTCCGAGTTTGCCTCCTGTTGTTAATCATTACATTGGAGCACAAAGATAAAAGTGATCAAAGCAATGGAAAATTCCGGCACATGTGTTTCTCTTTATCCACGGGGTAAACACCTAAAGATTCTTGGATGTTTTTTTTCCTCTTTAAGCTGCTCTGGTCAAGAATCCAAAATATGCATGTGAGGTGGCGCTATTCTTCTCCGACATTAAAAACACAGGAACGGATTTGTTTCGTTAAGTCAATGATCTCGCATTTCATAAAATGATAAAAATGTCAAGAAAATGGTTGCTTTGTCTAGTTTCTAGCCTTCGGGGATGTTTCTCCAACATTGTGCTCCGATTGTTGTCGCCACTAATTGCTTGCTTTTACCTCAGAGTGCCTGCCGATAGCTCCGCCCGCTCACTTTAATGACCGTTCGCTGATGGATGGCATCACGCACACGCCTGCTAATTATCAACGTGTAGCGTAGGCGTGCAATTTTGTTTTAGCCTGAGCAGGTCGGGGCTAGCCGAACGGCGTCGTTCAAGTGCGGGCCGTCAAATGTGACATATTTCAAACCATAAAGACGGAAAAGTGGAGTATAGAATGCCTGAAATTAATTTTGAAGACCAAGCCGGCTTTCTCCCACACTCGAAAAGAATTCAGGCTCATTGAAGATGCGAGATTGTCTCGGATGGCATCGATTCTTTATGGTTATCGGAGCGCAAAGTCAAGTCGTCGTCGTCGTTTATTCTCGGCTCTGCCCAATTCAAGTGGTTCTAAATGACAGCGCGTTATCTGTAGAACATCATCCATCTGATCCAACTCTGTTGTGCGTTTGCAGATCCCGTTGACGGGAGAGATTTTACGACCCGGGCTTAATGCGAGACATTTGTTACGGTTCCATCTATGGCAGCAGCCTGAAAGCTCTACGTTGCCCTCTGAAGCGCCACTTCACTCAGTGTTATTTATAGCCGTTGCGATCATACTTGAATTATATAATTCCGCGCAAAAACAACAACAACACGACATTAATCGACACATTTCTGCGCTTGTTTCAGGCAAGCCCTTTCTGTCACAGGCTGTTTGTTTGTGTCAAATCGTCTTAACCCAAATAACATTGACTTACTCATGCATGCATCATCACATTTGCTGGGTGGGTGTTTTTGTAGCCGCCGCGTTTTTTTAATTTTTTTCTTCTCCTGCTCTCGGCATATTATCATCCCAACTGGGTCATAAATGGCTTTCTCGGCCTCGGTCGGTCGCAGCCAATGATTGCCGGTGTAAAAATAGAGGAGTGAATATTCCAGGCTTCATTCACAAATTTCAAGTTTTACAGCACAGCTTAAAAGAATGAAAAGTTAGCCCAAAACAAGGTCGTTACAGTCTTTGCGTTTGCGATCCGCTGATTTCAACCATGCGAGTACAAACAAAGCTAATTGCAATTACAACAAAGCTAATAGCGATTACAGCAAAGCTAATAGCGATAACGCCCGTCACACCGAGGCCCTCAATCAAAGAGAAAAGCCGCAAAGTCTTTTTGTAGCGGCGTCTCCATCTTATCTAACGTCGTGATGGCAACACCCGCCGCTTGCTTGACAAACAATCCGCCCGCAGCCATTTGCCCGGTCAGATAGTGCGGCTAATTAGCCGCTTAACTGCTGCCCATTAAACAGCCTGTTAGCTCAACGACGAATAGCATTTGGACTGAGTCGATAACACAATGCACACAGTCTGACCGAGCTTTGACCGCGAACTGATGTCTGGAATAATAGGAATAAAATGACTTTAGCAACTATGCTATTAGGCTAACAACATACATTTTACATTTGTAAAATATATTGCTTCATTCGAACTAAATTACGGGTAATATAGCAAAGTGTGCCATTCCCGCCGACATGAATCATTTCAACCATAAAGATATGCTCACAAAGAACCAGTATTTCATATTCGCTGGTTTACAGATGCTTTTGAAGCTTCACTTGAACATACAATTCATTGAAGGCTATTTCATTTTTTTCATCTTGATAAATGCTAAGCAGCGCAAACAGAATAAAGTGGTCAGTTCGACATTTCTGTTTGAAGAAAATCTGTCCTTGATCTCGCTCTCCACTCAACGATGTCAACAGTTCAGAGAAGTTATTATGAAGTGCGCCCCCTGGGTCTCCGCTGTCTTATTAGATATCGGCGGAGGTATGTGCGAGTGTGTGTGTGTGTGTGCACGTGATTGACAGCTGCAGAGTTCCAAGTGAAATAGAAAGACAGCACTTCTCACCCTCGCCTCTAATTTGTCGGACGTATGCGCGGCTCGTCTCATGAAAACGAGAAACTGTGTCTGCCCGGCTCGGCTCATTTGACTGCAGTCGACCTTTTGACCTGACTTGGGTTGAATTTGACCCGCCACGTAATTATTAGCCTACGCTTAGAATCGTTTGTTTTTCCTCGCCGCCGATAGACACCGATATCAAAATTCGTATGTTTTTTTTTTCCGATGGGGACGATTTGCAATTCAAGTGTGTTTCGTCACAAGCATGTCACGGAAGGAATTCAACTTGTATCTCAAGGTAGCGCTGTAATGACGCACTTCCAAAGGCCAGGCTAATTTTAGCATTTGGCAATTTGGCATTAAATTATCGTGTTTAATATTTTGAGGGGGATGCTTAATGGACCATTTCTACTGATCCTCTATGCTATGTTTGCATTTTCTTCAAAAGCCAACTGAATAAATAAGCCGTGGAGAAGAGCGAACAGCTGCTCGGAGCCGTGTGGGGGATCATTACAGCGAGAGCTGTGTGACCTGCCTGGAAAGTTGATATCTTCTGATCAAACATAATCATAATATTCCCCCTGAATGTAGCTGATTGTGTTTGAATGGCCTGCGGAACGGAACCGGCAATTATTTTCTTCTTTCCTTTCACTGAGCACTCACTCGAGGTACATTCAAAGTCAAGTTGATTTGATTTTGCCGCAAACACTCAATTAAGCAGTTTGCCGCGCTGGTTGCCATTAAAGTTCATCAGAGCCCATTTAGGAATGTTGTTGTTTTCGCTTGTTGTTGCTTTTCCGGCCCGGTTGTCAGCTGTTCAAAGCCGTGGGGGTGAGAACCCATTTGCATTCTCGTCTATGAGTTGCGGCAAAACAACCAAAAAACGGTTTAAAAGTCAGAGTAGTGGGCGTTGCGCTGCTATTTTGAATTGTAACAGCTGCAAGTTAGATGAAAAGCCAGAAATTGAGATTTCCCTCTCCATGAATCATCACATAAAATTGACGTCAGCGAGAGAGGAAATAGCTGCAGTCCATCTCGCAGCTTATTTAATCTTAGCCTGGAAAAAAAATAGATCTGATTATCCAACACACCAGAAGAGCCGTGAGTTTTGGAATTGCTCGCAATTGTAACATCTCGGGCACGAAAACCCAGATGATCCGTGTGTGACGATCAAGTGTTATTCATCATAGTGAGGCCGTGTCCCTATTTCTTCGGAGTCAATCAATAAATGCTTGCCGACGTCCTGGTTCACATTCACCACGCGCCGCTTGCTGCATTGGTAGAATGAAAGATGACAAGATGAGATCCTTTCTATAAGATTGTTTTCTTTCATTTTCTCTCAACAGTGACTCAGTGTGTGAGCGCACTGGGCTGCGGACCCCATTACGAGTACGCCATTGAAGAGTTCTGCTTGGCCAAATTCAGACTGGACATGCAAGAACTGGACCAGGGACACTGGTGCAGCTGGGAGGACACCGTCGAGTGAGTTCTGCAAACGCCACCTTTACATGCAAACAAACAAAACAAAACGCTCCATATTTGCATGCGGCTTCCTGTTCATAGGCGTAGCGTAGTATAGCGTAGCGTAGCCACAGAGGCTCCATTCACAAGGTCCACCAAGCCATACCTGGTACGGCTTGGCTATCGACCAATCCAGGATGGACCTAAAAATAGGCAATTTCTTCCTGGGTGGTTTTTTTGTCCAAGTGAGCTCCAAGCAAATCTGCTTAAAGGTCAGCGTCAGGAAGGAATGGCTCTTTAAATAATTGATACTCCCCCCACCCGCCTCCCGGTATGACCTGATCAAGTTAGGCTTACAGTCCTTTTTCCCTTTCTGTGAAGATAGCTTTTGCTATTTGACTCATGCGGGTTCAGCCATAGTGCAAACACACGTTGCAAATGTCAAGGTTGCTGTAGATTCACTTGAGTTCACCTTTTGGTTCACGAAGCGCTGAGTGCCGTGGGACCTTTTCTAAAATACACCGACGTTTTCTCTTTTAGGTGAAAATAGTAGCTTACTACTAGCATCATTAGCCGTATCCTGGCTAGCTAGCTAAGCTAATATGAAATGATTGATTGATTGATTCGAATCCAGAAACTCTGATTCAGTGTTCATTACTTCGGGCTAATTCAAACCTCTTGCGTGTTTGTGTCAAGCTATCAGCCAATTTGAAATTTGAGTATCTCGTGCGTCATCGAGGTCGTTTAGTGGGGCAGCCGTTGTGTGGTTTGTAAAAAGATATCGGAGCCACGCGCGATTGTCACCTTCTCGTTTTGCAACCTGGTGACGAAAGCAGAACCGTGAGTTAAAACATGCAAAAGATAATGAAGCTATCAAATTTAAATCTGCAGAAAAAGGTCAAGTAGACTTACTGGGACGGTCGATCCAAACTGGAGGGAAATCTGACATGTGCACGTCTGCGTTTAAATCTCACTTTCAGAAGACTCGTTTGTCTTTTTATGGCTTCCACGTGGGGAGCAACTTGACATCTCTTTCTTTGGTTTCTAAAACGGACGGTGGGACGTCAAATGATTGCGCCTATATGGTTGAATCCTTGTTTTCAGTAGACCTTCCATTTTGCCCGTACATTCGGAGCATGTTGGAATGCATTATTCAGAGCATGCGGCGTGTTGCCGTCACAGCTTCACAGCTGCATTCCGTCGCACCACACCCGCGTCGCAAGCCGTCTTTGCGTTCAAAGAGAATCTAATAAGAGGTGAGAGACTCAAAACGCTTTGTCCTTCCCCTTCGCTTGCAGAGTGAGCATATTTTTCCATCCATACCTGCAACCCTCCTGACTCCCCTGCTACTCAAGCGTGCAATTAGAGAAGACCGGGGCAGCGAGCTCGCGTGGCCTCTCTTTCACTGTCCGAATCAATACGGGGCGGGATGGTCTCGGAACTCGATACGCCGAGGCTTGAGACTTGCGGGAGGTCAGCTCACGACGATACCGGAAAGTTGTTTACACGCGTCGGAAACGGTGAGTCGTTTTCACAAGGAGTGACGCTGTGATGCGCTTCGATCCGATACGAACCGCAGAATTCGTCACGAGCAAACAGCCGAGAGTCGTAAAAATTTCTTTTTTGATGTTCATCGTTTTGATTCTGAAATGGAATCCAAACAATTTGGAGAGATGCAAGAAAAATGGCTTATCCGTAAATTCAAATTCAGCTCATATAATTGCCGCCGCCGCCGGCAAAACGTTTGAATTAATTGCTTGGTCCTGATGGCCATGACTTGTTTGACTCTCATTTTCTCCGCAGTCCGCCCAACAGAAAAGTTCTTTCACAGCCCGAGTCACTCTGTATTTAATGAGCGCAGCAATTATGCGTTCGGAGCTAAAATAAGGACAAACTAACTAAATAGCGCAAACTAAGTGCTGCGAGTTGTGGAGCCCAGCAGGTTTTTTTCGCCGGGATTGCGAAAAGGACGACGACGCGTGGCGAGTTTTCATTTCGCTGCAGTTTTGTCTGATAAATGGCGTCTCACCTGCGAAGCCGCTTTTATTTGTAACATTTAACGATGTCATCGCTTCCTCCAAATTGCTCACAATGAAAGCCACCCAAAAAAAACTGTAGAGATAGAACTGACTTTTTTCCTATCGGTACAATAATTTGAGTGCTGGCCATATTTAATTTAATCTTAGAGAAATCAAAACCTTTTTTTTGGTCAACTTTTTGATTAGATTCGGAATGAAACCCGTTCCATATTTTTTTTTTCCATGTCATGTGACGCACCTGTTCTCGTTAGCGCCGGTCCTCATCGACCAATCAGCTCCCTTCGAGCCCATGTGTGCCTCGTTGTCTCGTTATTTTGCTTGTATTTAGTTCCCAGCTTTGAGCTGCTCGTGTCAGTTGGTTGTTGCTGCCATGTGGCATGTTTAGCTTGCGGTGTCATGTTGAATTTCTGTCCACTGTTAATTTGTTTTCAGCTTTTTTTTGGAACTTTTCACATTCGGTTCCATGACATAGCTTGTTTTCCTTTTTTTGTGTGTGTTTGAAAAGCAATCCTTTTTATTTTTTCCTCCACTCCACAAAGCAGTGCTTGCAAACCTGCTAATGACTTTGAATGAACTGTTATTCACAGAGCAGTGGGCTCACAGTGCCAGTTTGTTTTTGCATATACAAGTTGAGATCAGTTTATTTTTCATTGGTTTCATCAGGAGGGGCAGACACTCGATAATAATTTCATGAAACACAATGTAAACGTGATTTATTTCGGCAAGCAATTTCATCGTGCTGCTCCTTCTGGTGTGCCCATCTTGGCCCCCAGGAGGCAGTATCGTACTCACAAGACAAAGAAAAGACTCCTAAGATTCAGTGTTTTTTCATTTTTCATTTCAAACCTGTCTAAAGTTTTTAAAAATGGATGTCGGCCTTCTCAGTTGCAATTGGGCAATCCAACCGTAGTTTAATTTTGTGCTAAGATCTGCCGCATCGATATAATTATTATTTCCGTTCTTTGTCGAGTCTCGCCGACTTTGACGTGTGCTGGAGCGAGCTAGCTCCACAATGTCCTTTGTTGCTTCCCAAAAGGCTTGGGATCAAACACTTGCCATAATCCACTTTTTATGAATAAGCGCTCTATGAACTATGCTCCACTTGATCTGTGTGCCAAGCATAGCTACGACCGAATAATGTTTCAAGATATGTAAATTCTGTCAGATGAGATTCTGAAAGTTAGAGCGAGCACAGAAGATTGGAATCAACCGGAGGCTAATTTTTTCCGCCTTATGATTAATCAAAACTACAGCTGTTTGTTCCCCTGGCTCTGTTCTCCATTTTTTTTTTTTTTTACTCCAGGCTCAGAGTGTAAAAATAGCTCAAGATCTTGCCCTCAAAGGTTTTTTGTTTTGTTTTCCCCCCCTTTGTGTGAGACTGTTTTGTTCAGCCATGGGTGCATGCCTGTCTGTCCGCTATCTGTAATAATTTTGAAGTCTTTTGTGTCTGAGCTCACATTGGATTGTGCACAAAAGCCGGCCGGGCACAATAGCGCACTCAGTAGCGTGGAAAGCCAAGTGTCGTTTCAATTCTGCGACGCTCTCCAATTAGGCGTCTCATTAGGCGTACAATTGCAAATGGCTTTCGGGCGCTTTCTACCACTTGATAACATCGAGCAGCGCGGAGCTTTTTCACGCCCTTATGAGAATTGATGTCGCTGGATTCCGACTTAAAAATATTTGCTTTGATGTGAACAAAAACAAACCCTTGTTGTCGCTCCCGTTTCTCACGAGTTCAACTCAAAAGATCGAAGCCGAGTTTTATAGTTGCTTCATGAGATCAGGGAGGATTTTTTGCCATTCAGTATCTAAATAAAACGTCAAAACATAGCAAATATGTGTGAGCGGTGGAATGTCATCTTGTTCCTTTGCTCCTCGCCTGACACAATTTGATTATGCCCGTCAGGTCGTCCAGAAAATGAACGAGCGGTTCCAGACTCCTCCCGCTGCTCCGGTGTATTGTTGCCAATTAGCGTGTCCGCAAAGTCCACAAAAGCAATTTGCAGCACGTCTGAAAACATCCGCCTGTCCCGGGCAACCAAAACAGCCATTTTTGGTCCTTCTGCTTACTTTTCAGAACAACAAAATTGAGGCTAAACACTTAAAAAAATAATAATAATAATTGTGTGATATGTAAAAAAATGAAAATCAAAAATGTTTATCTATTTTTTATTTATTATGGAATAATATGTGGTGGCTGGATTTTCAGTTTTCTGTTTTGGTTTTGTTCCCATTTAAAAGTTTCTTGTGGGATTAAAGAAACGTCAAAGTGTTTATATAAAGCATGGTTTGCTTTGAATGTGCCAAAGTGCCCCATGGGGATGTTCTAGTAAAAGTATTAATGTCATTTGAAAGCAGGAAATACCAATGGATAATTTGGGACTATCAACAAATCAAACAAATACGTCATTTGAAACAAAACTGTAGAAAACAAAATCTATCATGGATTTAGGATGACTATTTTTCCTCATTGCATTTTTAGGTCCTTTAATTAGTGTGGTTAAGGAAATTAAAAATGAAAGACTGACCCAAATAGGACAATCACGGCTTGTTGTGTGGAGAGAAGAACATAACAAAGAGCAAATGAGGAAAAACGGAACGAGGAACTCCAAGCGGAAGTTCCAAAGATGAAACGTGTCTGACGCCGTGTGCTCGCTCGCCCTTTCAGGCTCTACGGCGAGCTGACCAACTGCACCTTTCTGGTGGCGCTGAAGATGGACTGCTTCTGGCCCAACCTGCTGGTGGACGACTTCTTCATCCAGGTGCACAAGACCTACTTCCACAATTGCTCGCTGTCGGGCCGGCTGCTCAGGGACCCCCCCAACCGCATCCTGGGGCCCTTCATCGCCATGCCCATTCTGGTCACCCTGCTCATGACTGCCCTAGTGGTGTGGAGGAGCAAGCGCAGCGAGGGCGTCGTGTAGGGGAGCGCTTTTCTCCAGGGAGGAACCTCGGACATTAAAAACTCTTCTGGGATGAATCTCGCAGCTATTTATATGACCTCCAAACTCCTTGTACAGCAGACCGGTACCGGTTTGAAGCAGCACTGGACTTTCCCAGACCAAGGCATATTTTACATGAGAAGAATCTCCCGCCACCAAACACTGCACGAAATTGTGATCTCATCCTAAATTACTTGCAAAAATGCTAAGCCTGAGTTTTCTAACTCACAAACTTGTTCCCAGATAAGCTAACAGCTTTTATTTCTTCTTCTACTGCAGCAGTCTGGATGCCGTGTCCATAGTGCCTCTCACATGTCAGTCTTGGTACTGCAATATATCCTTCCTTGGCGATATGCTCGTATGTTGTCTACTGTAGTGAGCGATCTCAGTTTTAAAATGACCCCATCTCCAAATATTTCTGTCGATTAATCGCAAAACATTTTCCCGTTCTGTTTGTTTGTACTACTTGGAGAGTCGTCCTCCTCCTCCCCGTTACTTGTCCTCGGTGTCCAAGTGAATTTGTGAAATGTCTGAAGAATTCAAAGAAGAAAGCTCCAAAGGAAGATCAAGTTCTGCTAAGCGCTGCCGATGCCTCAAGCGAAGCTTTTGGATGGCAGACCTGAGCTCGGGATTGATTTCTGATCTGAGTGTGCGGTGCGAACGCCTTCCTCATTGATATTTTTGAATGCTTTCTTTCCTCTTAAGGGAGCCTGAGCTCTAACCTGCTTCTCTGAAGAAACAAAAACACACACACTCCTTCATGACACGCTCCCACTTTGTATTTTGTGCCAAAGCCTCTCGGAGAAGCGAGGGCGGCATTTGCAATGGAAAAAAAAACGTTTGTCTTCAAATGATTCCAATGTACCAAAAGACCAGAAAGAAAGCCTTTAATAAAGTGACTTGATGTGCGTCAGGACTGAATGTTGTGGGGTATTTTGAAAGTGTTTATTGCTTTCCGTTCAAATGGTATATCTGCAGTTCCCTCTTGAATGATTTCCCTAAAAAGCAACCAAAATAATGATTGGTGCTGCAAAGTGTCCTTTTTTGGAAGCTTCCTGCCGCTGCGTCACGCACGGTGTGACGGCTTGACCTTGTAAGAGAAGCATTTTCTGTACGGATGCGAGCGTGGGCACTCGCGCTATCCTGCTTTGTTTGGCAGGCAAGAGAAGAGTCAAATGTCATAAATCGCACACTTGCGCAAAGCCGCATTTGTTTTGTAACAATTCCGTGACCCCGCATGTCCAATTTTATTTTATTATTCTTTTTTTTTTACACAAGTCGCTCTCGGTGTTGCCGCCAAGTCCGAGATCTTTACTGAGGTCTTCCGGTGTCATGTAGCTGCTTCTAAACATCGCTGGTGGGTGACCATGGCAACCTCAGTAAAGCTCCAATGCTTTGGAGCTGTTTAACGTCGTTGCCAAAAGAGTACCTGTGCGTCATTGCTGAGGGATTGGGGACAAAGATAGCACGTTGCTCCATAAGGGCGGGACGGCATCAAGATGGAATCCCGAGCGGAAGCCTCGATGGATGCAGCGGGGAATGTCCCTGCTGCATCCATCGAAGCAACAATCCACGGGTGGTATCGGCAGCCTTCGTGAGTACCTAATATAGAAGGTGGCTATCACGACTTCCATCATGTTGACTTCTTTGTTTTCATTTAAATTCATTGCGGTGGTGGTCTCTAAAGACAAATTCATCAAATATGTATATAGTTGGCAATATCTATGAAATAGTGCAAGGAGCAAGACGTGACAGCAGACATGGTTTTCCTTGCCCTAAATCCCATTGGACGTCATAATGTCATTCACAGATGTTTGAAATGTGTGTGTGGATGCATGTTAGTTTCCGTGTGTGTGTGTGCGTTCTCCCATTCCCAGGCATCCCTCGCGGATTTCCGTCTTGTTTGCAATTTCCCCAGTGTAACTTCTGCTAGATGAGGTCTGAACACGATGACAAAACTAAAATAAGGCCATTTTTTTTCAAAATGCATGGGTGTCAATCATTTCCGAGATTATGGTTGTTGCCATTGCTGCAGATACATCAGAAATGGATTGATGAAGGCTGGTTTTGGATTTAGATTCAAGCAAAAATGTAACATTAACTGAAGATACTTTTTCAAATCCACAGTGGCTGAGCCAGCGCTGACTCAGCAAGTTGTCACATTTTGACTTTGGATTCACCAATTCAAAGTTTGGAACCTGAAACAACAAATGCGTCTCCAGGCCAGATTACGCAACCAATCCGGGGGCCTCGTGTCATTCATGGGGGGGGGGGGGGGGGTCATCGTCTACCCGCAAGGCGTCGAGTCATATAATTGTGTCTTTTCCCGTGCAACTGAAAAAACAAAGAGGCAAACATCTGAAGAAGTGGAGTCAGAGTAGATGGAGTTGGAATGAATGCGGGCTCGCATTTTCCCTGGTGGAGGCAGCACTTCATCACCAAGATGACGTACTCCTGTTGTGCAACAGGAGGCGCTGTTCTAATCGCTAATTGCATCGTCACTCACCTTGCCAAGCAACGTGTTGGTCTGAAAACACCACTTTTGTTCCTTGCCGCTTGCATGTCGGTTGACAATGGCTTGAGTTGTGCTAATTTAGCCAAACGCAATGCAATGAAGGATGTCTTTGTTTCTGTTTGCATTGCAGTAGGCCTGACGTCTGACGCCGTCCGTGTCTTTTGTGACTTGCTGGCTGCCAAGCTAACACAACGAAACGAGAGGCAGAAGCCGCCCACGGCCGCAGCGCCGGCGTGGGCAGCCAGCCTTTCAAGCACAACAAAGCAAATGGAGAGCCACTTACTAAAGCGGACATACTGTACGTGTGCCCAAACAGCAAGCTTTAATTGCATGCACGCACACGCTGATAAACATCATTTTCCTTTCTTGTGCTGCAATGCTCAAATTGCCACGGTTAAGGTTAGACTTCGCATAATGACTTTTTGAAATCATGTAAAAACCTGGCTCATGGTCACAGTTAACTATTAGCCTTTTAATGTACAGTGAGTTTGAGAATGTAATCTAGCTAATTATATGTTGGGGGAGTCCATTATTTGGCTATTTTTGCATTAGTGAGGCTTCACTGCTTGAGTTTTGTTGCAGTTCAAGAAGCTGCCTGCCACTTGTAATACAGCAACCTATATGTTACAAAACACACGGCGAGGTCATTGTCAGCCAGCACCGCGTAAATCATCGGCCTTGTTTGGCGCAATTGGATGCAGGCTGGAAACAACAATGCGTCACCGTGTCGGATGAAAGCAAGTTTGCGCGCAGACAAATGAGGCCTGGCAATGAGACGGAGCAAGGCGCCAGGCGAGGGAACGCGCGGCAAGCGCACGACGCCCACCAGGTCACTACAACAAACACCGAAAAAGAAGAAGAAGCAAAAAAAATCACAAGACAACACGAGCACAAAGTGTGCGTGTTCGTAAAGACGAGTCTGACATGTGATTCATATCTGACTGTCTGGCCTCGGGGATGCCTGACATGACTAATAAGGTCGGCCTTGCTGCTGCGAGATCCGCATCAGCAGGAATTTCACAAGCGACCGTCCATCCGCTGACCCTCATTAGAAACTCCAGCCAGATGCCTCCATGAGACTCGTGAGAAAAAGGAACACCGGTACAGTACAGTTTGGAGAGGTTACTATGGCAACAAGGCTGGATCCAAAAACCATTGGTGCCATTCAACAAGCCATTAATCTGGCCGTTCTCTGTTGACGCTATACGAATGGAGGTGTCCTCTTCTGAACGCGTGTGTTGTCTGAGCTCCTCTTGTGGGTTTGAAGCACTCACTATTGGCTGCATGCAAGCGTTTGGGTAACAAATGAGGCCTCGTTGCAGCCCATTAATCAGGTCCTTGATGGCTTTGGCGGGTTTGCTGTCCTCACAAGTCCTTTTGGAGCTTTCGGCTCGACCCCTCATTAATTCCTCACAGGCAAAAACAAGCAAAGTTTGAAAAGTGGCTTCCCAAGTGGAGAATGGATTTTGGCTGAAGGGCGTATTTATTTTATTTCTTTTTATAAGGCTAAGGCAGAAGGGGGAGTGCAAAAAAAAAAAAAAAAGGATGGCGCTCTCGTTAGTCTCGTTCTGTGCTCTGGCTGCCAGCCTTCACTGTCACGGGCCAAATGTTGGCTATGATTGGATCTCTGACACCGGCGAATTCCCTAACAGCCGGCCTGACGCTCACATATGTGACTGACCACATTAGCAGAAGGGCTCAAAACCAGACCACAATAATGACACAGCTCATTCTGTATTATTTCTCTTGGAATGTACTATATGCCTTACTAATTCATGTTCCATCTTAACATGATGAAAATGTGACTTTTTAATAGCTTCTATACAGCCTAATGGGGCTCTGGAATACCAGCCACTATAATTAAGTGTGAAATCAAACAAGCAAGTGCATCTTTTAGGACTATCTGTGCATTGGTATTGTGTAGGTGCCGTTCATTTGCTGGGTGGGTGGGGGGATGGATCAGCAAAAGTCACGGTAGTCTCTCGATGGCTTGGAAGATTCCAAGCATAACCCCAATTTGTATTAGAACGTGTCGTCATAATGACAGTGAAGATTTGGAAGAAAACACTTGCAGGTCATTTATTGTTGCCCTTGGAGCACGACTGCCCAACTCATTTTTAACACTGACTTCAGTATTCTTGTGTTTTATCTTCTCCTCAGTGATACATTTTCGCAGTTTGTGAGACTCATGGGGGGAAATGTGAAAATAGCAATGACAAGATGTGAAAAGTCTCCCATTTTGCACATAGACGTCAACGACGAGAAAAAAAAAAAAAGCAGATCGAAATGTGTTTGTGTGTGTGTGTGCAGGACAAGAGCTGAGGACGCTACGTTGCTGATCATTCAAACGCTGTCTGGCTTGCTAGCGTGTAGCACGGAAGGTGTCCGCAAACGTGTAAATGTCTTTCCGTGACATCATGTCAACTCACATGCATTTTTTTTTCTTTTTCTTTCTGCCAACACAAACACTGCAGGCACTGGAACTGAGCACGCACATAAATGATAAACCTCTTGATTCATTACTCGGAAGCAAAACCAAACACAAAAAGATGTTGGCTGTCTTGGCGTCAAGCTAGCAGCGGCGTTGGGCCGGCGCGTCGCCGTCACCTCCCGAAGAATAATGAAAGCATAAAGCTTTGTGTCCTTGCTCAAATGATGCGTTTCCCGTGATGGTTTGCGTGGAGGTTTATTGCGATGAAGGTGAACGCGGCGAGACGTTGGAGACGACTGGCCGGTCAGCCGCTGACGCTGCCCATTCAGTGTTGAGAAAAGCTGAGGCAAAGGTGGAGCGAGCAGCGCGAGCAGATTCGCTGCGGCCCGATGCCTCGGCTATCATCTGGCGTAGTGCTTAATGTAATCTTGAACTTTGCTGCGAAAATCCTCCTGAAAGCAGACGAATACACAATATGTCGTTAACCAGCAGGGGGAGCTCAACACACAAACTGTTCATCATTCCTTCCTTGCCCTTTTTCCGTATATTTTTTAACCCTAACATTTTTTATTATTTCCCTGTAATCCAATCATGAGGATAATTTGAGGCACTCCTCTGTCATCTCTTACTTCAGAAGACTTTGACAGCAAAACGTGTTACTTTTCAACCGAGTTGTTAGCGCATGACTTCATCGAGCGACCTCATTGTTAGCAGCGAGCTTAATTAACTTGTAAGCCATTTATCAGGATTGCATCATGTCCCTACGCTCTCCCACAAAGCTGCTGTGAAATGCAAACATTCACCTCAAGCGCAAAGTCTAAAGTCAAAGCAACCGCATCGCATTCTAATAATGCTCAGCGTTGATTGACAGCTCCACAAAGTCATCTGTAGAAACGACCATAAGTGGGACACGGTAACTGGTGGATTGCGGACGAGAAAGGACGGACCCGCTCGCACAATGTGCTGGAAAGCTGCCAGTGACAACTTAATTGTGTGAGTTCCCCAGCCAGAGGACCTCTCGTGAAAATCCAATTGCTTTTGGCTCTTGGACACGATGGAGAGGAGTCAAGCTCGCTCGAAGCGGGTGTTTTCTCCTCTCCCACCGGCAAGGAGCTGAGCTCATTTTCAAAATGAAACTTCCCGTTTGCCTTTCACCATGCTGAAAAAGGATCCAAGATAAGTCAATTAAAAAAAGATCATTAGTTAGCCACTTGGGGATGGGAGAAGAAAAAAAAAACTTTCCAGCTTCATTTGGCCATTCATTAGCTTGAAGAAACACTGCAGTCTACTAAAAACTTTTGGGCAGTACCCCAGTCACTCGCTTATCTTAATTATCTGTGCGGGGAGTTTTCGCCGCCTTTGGGCAGGAAGTGTTTCTCCAAAAACGGCAAGAAAAAGTTGAAAATCAAGCACAGCACAGCACAGCAAAGCCCGGCGGTGACGACTCAAACGCCTTGAGAAACAAATCAGAGTACTCAGTGCGTGAAAACGACAAGGCAGGGTGTAAACAAAGGCTGCGAAAAACAATCATGTTTTCACATTGTGCTCGCTTTTCCTTTTTTTTTCTTGCCGACTCCTGCGCGCAAATCCCGAGTGCGTAGGTTCTGGTGACCAGCGGCAGAGCCACGCAAAGTGTTTTGCTTCGGGGCATCAAGAAAGTCAATGCAGTGACGGACTATCGACCGACGAGGCCGAGCCACTCGAGAGTCGATAGGCGACTAAGAATTTGCTATGCATGAGCTGCGCAGTCCCGCGAGTCAGCAAGCCTCCGCAAGGTCCCGTCCTGCCTTCGAGAACAATCGACAACACGATTTGCTCCTCTTTGAGCTTCGAATGAACATAGTTCCCCGACACCAATCGCCGCTTTCCCGTCTCGTTATCCATCTGCGGCATGTGAACGAGAGTGCAAATGCGAGTTTTTCAGCCAAGTACCTGCAGAAAAGTTCCAAAGAAAAAAAAGGCGAGTTCATGAATAGCAAAGTGCACTTCCTGCAAACATCCATCCGGCTAAAAAGGGAAAAAGTCACGCATCGGATTCCGCTATTGAATTTCCCGAGGTGCCGTTGAGTGCTGCTTTGACTTGCAGATTGTTGCTGTGCCTGCCTTGCTCGCACCCGTTGCGGGGCCAAGAGCCTTTGCAAAACACCAGCTGTGCCTACGTCTCACCGCAACGCCGGCCGGCCGAGACGCTCGCTCGCTCGAGAAGCGCCACCCCGGGCCGGGCGTTGTCATTTATTTCTGAAGATCACGCCGTCAGTCAATGTTAAGCTCGAAAAGGAAACAAAGCGGCTCGTGAATGGAGAACGTGTTTTGTCGGCACCACAAACCCACCTTGTCTCTCAAATGATGTTCCGCTGCGTCGATGTTTAACGGGTCATCAAAATTCAACAAGTCCTGAGGTGGACGAGAGAGAAAAAAAGAGCCTCCAATAGTAGTGAAACACTAGAAGCTTTTCAAGTGGCTAATATTTCTCAGATGGCATACAGCAAAAAAAACTTACAGTGAACAAGGAATTCAATCCCCAAACCACGTCCTAGGGGGGGGGGGAAGAAAAAAAAAGATTGCGTTCAAAAATAATCCCTCCAAGTTTTGGCTTCTGCATTATGAGTTTGTTTACCTTTAAGGTTCTGGTGGGGGCCCACCCTGTGCCGTCAATCGAATGCTCACGCAGAAGGCTGAAGACAGACAGACAGACAGACAGACAGACAGACAGACAGACAGACAAGATGCCGCCGTTTATGTGCTGTGCTTTGAGCAATGTCTTCAAAGTTACATTTCCTACCTTAGGCAGATCTCTCCGTTCTCAGTGATGTTTGGATGCCATATTCTGGTCAGACATCTCACCTTTGGAGGCTGTGAGAGCAAACAGAGCGCTCATTAAATCTCAACTGTTGCCTCGGTCTGCTTTCACATTTTGCTTCATGTGGGAATTTTTTCATCCAGCGTACATGAGATGTCATTTTTTGTTCTCCTTTTCACTTTGTGGCTTGCTCATATTGCTGCCGATGTGGCAATCAAATCGATTTATTTAGCACGCACGCACGCACGCACACGCTTCGGGCAAGATGAGTGAGTGGATTTGACTCACCACCATGTTGTAGGCTTCGGGCACATTTATTTCAAACTGAAACCTGCCACTTTGGTAGTAGCCTTCATCTGCAAGCAGAGGCACAAATGAATTGAGCGGAAATTGACAGCATGGGAGGAAAATATGCATGTTATATATGTAATATGTTAAGCTTGCGGTTCAATTCTTTCGAATGAAAATCCAAGTTTTAGGACTCAAGCGGGCTTCTGAGTTTTAAGCGGCACGGCCGACAGAGCCAGTCAGCGCAAACGATGAGACTTGCCTGGAGGAGCTTTGATCTTTTATGTCTCTTTGTATGTATGAAACAACAATGAAGCACAAACTCCCGACAGGTCCAGGCGGCAGGCGCTGTGTTTGGCTGACTTCTTGGAATTACTTTCATTTCACTTTGATGATATGCACGCGAGGCAAACGCTTGAAAATCTTATTAGGTTTAAAAAAAAAAAGAAAATGCACACAGAGTTGTTTTTGAACATATGAGGAATTTTGTATTTGTGTTCATTGTGCCGCTGAAAATATGTTCAGTCATCCTTCTGTTTGAAATAAGTGAGACAATGAGCGAAACGGGTTCAGTTGTGCGTGCGTGAAACCCGCATCCAAGTTAATTAAAAACAACGGAAAAAAAAAAAAAAAAGAACCACTCACACGAGCAAGGCAGCCTCAAGTGAGGATGACATTACACAAATGTTTTCTTTTGCTGACTCCTGCATTCTTTTGTCACGGCTGCCGAGCACCACCGAGTGCGACGCTCAACGAACAATTAATTGAGGAATTCACAAAAGGTCGTTTTTCCAAGGTGTCCTCATTCGTTATGTTGCGAGTGCAATTTTCCTCCGAGACTTTTTTGGGCCTGACATATTAGCAATTAATGTTAGAAAACACAAGCATTTTCACTTTGATTGCTACAGTGGTGGGGGCTTTGGATCATAAATCTAAAAAATAATATGATGCCGTAGCTTTGAATAAATGAGCAAGTCTTCCTCTGGGAACTATCGGATTCACTTAAGAAAAATGACAGCGGACCTTTGCTACAATTGCCGATCTTTGATTTTCGCCATGGATTTTTGCTTACCGAGGCCTTTGTGAAACTTAGCTGGAGGGACCAGAACGATTGGGGCGACAGGGAGACTGATGACTCACAGATAGGGCACGTGTGTGTGCGCACCACTTTGTGGAAAATCTTACAATGCTCAAAACG
Organism: Syngnathus acus; assembly: GCF_901709675.1. Lineage (NCBI taxonomy): Eukaryota > Metazoa > Chordata > Actinopteri > Syngnathiformes > Syngnathidae > Syngnathus > Syngnathus acus. The sequence goes on along the minus strand of NC_051105.1, from coordinate 1,512,138 downwards.
CAATTTACAAGGGGAGGGTGGGGGATATACGGCAGCCAGGTAGGGCCAAATGTCAATTGATCGCACCCATGAGTCGACGGGGTTCTCTGCTTACCCGGAGACACGGCCAGCTGAAAATGGTGCAACTTGTCCTCATCTGGGAAATTGGCTTTGCATGTACCTGGAAGAGGGAAACAAGTGAATGCATACGGGTGTGCATTTAGACACCAAAATCGTTTTTCCAAACACAAGTGCCGTGGCTGAGTGTCCCTATGCAAACATGGCTGAGTTTGAAAGCAGCTCCATACTACCCCCTGCTGTTCAAGGACCTTCACGATATAACTCTGCCTAGTTGGTTGAGAGACGGACGCTATGAGCCATGAAAGATTTAAGTCGCCACTACAACACCAATCTCCAAATAGCACAAAATGTCACCAGCCATTTTTCCCCTCACTGACAGTTTATTTTAAGAGAACGAGGAGTTTCGAAATTCGCATCCCACCAGCCCCGATGATAAATTGGGCCCCCCAAAGGCACATTGACAGAACATAACCAAGACTGACTACTGCAGTAATTCTGAAGACAGTATTGAAATGGTAAAAATAACATCCGAACTTACTAGGAAGATTGGCTTCAAGTTCGGCAACTTCTGTGGAGAGTCGACAGTCACAGTTAGCACAGCCAAAGTGAGCTTTGTGAACTTGCCTGGAGGAGAAAATGCAAACCTTTGGTAAGGAGACGGTCCCTGATGGAGACCCTGAGGGTGGCGTCCGAGACTCCGCCGGCCTGGCTCGTCTGCCCGCCATCGTTCCTCCTCAGCTTGCTGGTCAGCGTCAGCATGGCTACTGCAGGCGCTGCTGTGCTCCGCCCCGCCCCCTGCTCAAACGCCTGTCACAGTGTGAATGACACACACAACATCATCGGTTTGAATCCTTTGAATCAGGGTCTCTGAGCCCAGGTCACCTGTGGTTGCCCTCAGGGCAGCGTTGAACCTAATATTGCATAATCGCCGCTGGATATGATGAGTGCATTGGAGATTTTAACAAGTTAATTAAACTGGATGTGCATCGTTACAATGGATTAATCCATTCACTTTAATCCACTTCCCTGTACATTTCCCAAATCCATTATAGATCACTTCTGATGATCAATTTTCTAGGTCTGAAGTCTTTCTACTGACACGTACCAGGTTTTGGAACGGGTTCATGTTATTGGGAAATTTCATTGAGGAAAAGAATGTAATGTGCCTGACAGTTGTCACTACATAACTAATAGCTATGTAGTAACCACAACTAGCAAAGAGAATTTCCCCAGCTCATGATCGTGTCACACTTAATAATGTCTCCCCACTGAAAGCAAAAGATGCGAATACAAAACCGCCTACTTTGACTTGTTCAAATGATTGTTTTGAAGTTGTTTTCAAAACTATCCAGCTGACCGGCAGTGTTAGCTTGCGTTATCCGGACGTTGTTTACCTGTAAAATCGAAGCTAGCAGCCCCTGCTACAGCATCATCGGACGCCCCCCGCTCACTCACTCGCCCAAACGCCACTCGGCGATTAATTGAGGCAATCGCGGATGCAAATGATAAAGGGTGATTTTGGGGAAGGGACCGGGGCCGGGAATGACCCGAGTGGAACCTCAGCTGTCAGAACTTCTCTCCGGTATCATGGGGAGCGGAAGTGCGATCATGTCCGTACAGAATGTCCTTCCGGGTAGAAAAGGCAGCAGAATAGAAGTTCCGCCACAAATCGTTTCATTTCAGATCCCTATTTTTCTTATAATCAGGAAAAAAAATACAGCTTTGGTCAATTTATTAAACAAATTGACCAAAGCTGCATTTCTTCCATGTTTGCCTTGCTTGACTGGGCTAAGTCGTTCAAACGAGTTGTAATCACACAAGAGACGTGTTAACGTTTTGAGCATTTTATTTCAAGTCCATCCCAGCCTTACACAATAGCAGAAACTGCATTCATGATAGTAGTCAGAAAAAATTGAAATGGTTTTCTACTTCTGGTTGGGTATCATATCGTCAATGGGCTCCCCCTTCTCCAAGATCTTCTCCATTTCCACCAACAGCTTGACACCATCCACCACCATCTGCACCAGCTCCACCTCGGAGAATCCCAGTCTGTCCGAGTTGGAGATGTCAAAGACCCCGTCCACGGCGTCGGTGTCCACGCCACCTGGTTGACAAACCGCATTGAGTACTCGGCAGAAGTGGACCAAAGATCAAATTTGCAGGTACCGGTTCCGCGTTTCTGGAGACGCAGCCTTTTGAGGATCTCCTCGAATTCGGCGTGCTTGCCCAAGTTTGGCAGCTTGACGTGTACGCCGGCACGCAGGCCGGTGCCCAGGTTGGAGGGGCAGGTCAGGATGTAGCCCAAGTGCTCGTTCCACATGAAGACGCGGCCTTTCTCTTTGAACCTAGCCTCGATCTATCACAGGCAGGGAGCAGAAAGTTGAGTCGCTAAGCACCGGCCACAAAAACCTCCGGTCGACACACCTCAGCCAGTCCGGTGCAGAAGCGGGTGAACACTTCCTTGATGTTGCCTCCTGTCTGCATGGAGATGACGCGCAGATGGTCCTCCTCGTTCACCCACACCAGGAAGGTCTTGCCCTCGTTGTGCCTTTGGAACACGAGCGAGGAACTTGACTTCAAGTACAGAAACTTGTGGGATGAGACCTTTCGCCGGCGGTTCCTCACCAGATGCCTCTGCCGTCGGGCCAGTCGCGGGCCATCCTGGAGGCCAGCAGCAGAGGGGACACGGGCTTGTCAAACAGGAAATGGTCATCGATCAGCTGCTGCTGCTCCGCCTCCGACATGTTCTTCAAGGCGTAGTACTGGCCGGTAAAGTCTCCAGTCAGAGAACCCAGAGCTGAAGACGAAGAAAACAATCAAAATTGTGACAAATTGGGCCACGACAAGTGTGCGTTTCCCTTGACCTTCGATGGAGAGCTTCTCCAAAGCACGCCTCTCTCCTCTGGAGCAGTGCGGCGGCAGGCAGAAGCCTCGGATGCTGCGGCCTGTTCGGACACGGGAGCTGAGAACGTAGTCGGGGTCCAGGTCGTCCCCCCCCTAGACGAGGGGGGCAAAATAAGGTACCGAATGATTCTTTCATTTTCAACTGCCAGTCAAAAAATCCACCAACCTGCAGGTTGCCCGGGTCGAGGTCAGTCTTGTGCGTGTCTGTGGGCTTATAGCCGCCATGTCGGTCCTCAATCACCATGTCAAAGAGGTCTTTGTAGACGTCGTAGGACTCTTCGTCGCCGGCCACGCAGCCCACGGTCATGATGTAGGGGTGACCTGCAAGAACCAAATGAGTCATCAAAAAGAGTGGCACCGCGCTTGGGAATCCCAAAGTTTTTACCGGGATTGTCCACCCCGGTCTGAATGACGCCGTCGATGGTGAAGCCGCTGCGAGTGGACCTCTCCTTCAACGCGGTGTACATGTCCTGAGTCAGGAACTTGGCCATGTGGTTCTTGTGCTGACTGAGATCTGGGAACTCGTCGGCGGCCGTCAGCCCTCTCTTCTTGCGGTTGGCCATTCCTTCAGAGCTAAACGCCAAACAGGAGCGTCAAAGATCCAATGGAGGCCAATCGTTAGGTTGGGCTTGAAGGCCCAATGGCAACCGTGGTCAACCATAAAATGCATCAAGGCCTTTTGGAACCAAAGTGATGAAGTCACAAAGCATGTATGTTTGTATGATGTCATAAGCTTTCCTCCACAAAATAGAACATTCTTGAAGAACTATCTTTATCAGTTGGTTGTATCAAAATTAAAATATGATCAACTTCATAAACATTGCATTTGACGTGACTGATTTAGCTTTAGTCAAGAATGTACTTTTGGAAATTTTAAAGCTGAACATGTCTTCAGCAACTTTAGAAATACGTATTCTTTTTTCACTTTTTGAATGAGTATTCATTTGAATAAAATATTTCCTGAATAATCACATTGAACATACACATTTTTATATTTATTTCATTTATTCATATTTATTTGATTAGTTTAAAATTTTAAATGTAAAGCATTAGCGATGCACCTGCATGCTCAATTTCAACAATGACTTTTTCCTGTCCATCCATGTGAAAAGCTGAAATGGGTCGTTCTTCTCACTTACCTGATTCAGCAACACTTCAGAAGATCGATGAAATTGTGAAGATGCTCTCGCACGCAACAATTGTTTTTCTGGACCAAAAAAAGTCTGGTTTTATATTATTCGGGCCAGCTCGACGCCGTCGGACGCGCTTTGCATCACAGGGGCGCGTGTTGTGTTCGTGACGTGACAAAGGCTCTCAAAGGTGACGAGCGCAACGCAACGAGTTTTGTGCGGTGCTTTTCTCCAAACGTACTTGCGTGACGTTCGGGTTTATTTATTCATTTCATTGAATGACTCTCCTGCGTGACGTCACGCTCGTCGCGCATGCAAGCGCACATTTGACATGGTTTGTTTAAAGGGGTTTTGTCAAATAATAATCTGCCCCCATACGTTTCTATTTTGTAAATATTAGGTTAGGGTTCTTCTGGGGTTCTTCGACCCCAGACTAATCGCCGCATGCCTCATTTATTGACAATAAATGAGGAAAGGTCAATACAATGTCGCCCTCTTGCGGCAGTTTATAATATTGTGCTATATTTTTCCCAGAGCTCATTTTTGAATCTGATTGTAATCTACAAAGAGTTCGAGTTGTTGACGTTAGCACAGACCACAGATGAGGATGTATGCATTCATTTATTTGCCACAATAACCAACAATTCCTCAAAATAAAAACACTTTTGAACGGCTACGTGTTATAATGGCGCACGCTTCTCCTTGTCTAGATGTCACGTGGGCCATCTTTGCTTGCCAGCAGGTAGAAATACTTGACACCCACCACCACTTGTGTCTCTGCAGAGGTCACCTTCATGATGGACATCAACCTGCAGAGAGGTAGGCAGGCAGGGGAAAAACGAATTTCTAAAAACATATCTGCGATGTCACCACGGGCGAGGAGCTGTCAAAATCACCTTTGGCAAATGTCCTGCGAGAGCTTCTCTGCCTTTTGGGGGTCTTCCCTCACTAGAGCCTGATAGCTGGAGAAAGATTCCACAAAGCCCATGAAGCCGCAGAGCGGCATGGGCGTCTTCACCCACACGTTCTCGCACCTGCAGCGGAAAATCATCCACAATGTCGTTTCTCCCGTTCAGGGTCGCGAGAAGACGGTGTGCCTATTCCAGGTCGCTGCGTGCTTTACCACTCTTTGTCAGCGTAAGGGATGGAATTGTAGGCCTCCCGGTACAAGTCAATCGAATTTGGACCGAGAAGAGGACTGCGATAAGGACGCAAAGCCGCATAGAACTGAAGAAGAGCAAATTACAAGCGCAAGATTCACAGATGGGACCGACTGTTGGCTGACGTTTACCAAAAAAAAAACCTCACCTCACCTCTTTGCAAACTTGGTTGAGGGACTGCAGGCAGCAGCCCGGATAGTCCAGTTCCATATCCAGAGTGTAGTTGAGCAAAGCCAGGCAACCGTGAGGCTTCAGGACCCTGTGGGCTTCATGCAAGAAGCGCCGTCTGTCAAACCAATGGAAGGCGGACATGGCCGTTATCAGGTCCACTGAGCTGTCAGCAAACGGGAGCTCCTCAGCCACGCACTGTCTGAAGGTGCAACCGTCCATACACATGCACAAAAAACACCTTTAACATTCAGGACGCTGGCATCCATCCCAGCATTTCTCATCAGGGTTGTTGGTAGGAATGGGAGTCGTGAACCGACCGGTTCTTGACTGGGATTGCTTTGTTTACCTGATCATTGCATTTCACAGAAAAAATACCAGCTGACTTTAGGCAAGGGAGAAACGGTGACATTTGACATCCAAACGATGGCTTGCACAGTTATGTCATTTTCACATTCAAATCGGAGTTGAATCGTCTCCAAGTGACCTACCGATAAGTGACGTTTGGCTCTCTCGCGCGCTGCAAAGCCACCTCCAGCTGGGCGGGGCTCACGTCCGTGCCAACCACGGACGCAAAGTGTTTGGCCAGCAGCACCGTACCTTGCCCAGAGCCGCAGCCCACATCCACGGCCAGCAACAAGGGTCCACCTTTCTAACGAGAACATTTACTCTTGAGTCCCAAACAACGTGTGCGCATTTTGACGCTTGAGCGCCTACCTGTTTTTCCACAAATGTCATCACATGCTGGATCAGCTGATCCGATGGGGAAATTCTGTACTTCCAATAAGAAGCGGCATGAGCTTTGCCCTCAAATAGACGGTGAGCCATGACCAGTTGAACGATTTGAACTACTCGTCGGAGAGTAGAGGACCGCGCTCAATATTCAGGTCACATGTACGAAGAGACAAAAAGGCAGTAACAGTGGGCCGATTGTAAAACTGGGAGACCCCATTAGAATGTTTGACAGTGAGCGCCTTTAAAGGGAAAGCGTCTTATTTTCTTGTTGGGTGTCATCGTGGAATGCTGCAGACCACACCAAGCCACGGCTAATTTCACGCTGTAAATTACAATGCCCAATTCGGATTGTGAAATATCCTTTTGTCAATTGTTCAAATGCGTGAATGGAACGCTTCCGTGGTGTGGTACGCATGCGCACAACGCACGACCTCGAGTGACACGCACAAGAATTGTGTTTATCATCATCAGGGTTTGTTGATGAGTCGTCTGGACAATTTGTCGGACTGAAAAACATGTTTGTTATTGTAGAATGCCCCACGAGAGCACTTTGCTACTAATTGTTCTCGAGGGACAGCGATAGGGACAAATAATGACCTGTTGACCATCTATGAATAGAAGTATCTTTTCGTCATGTTCTGTTTGTGTTTGCATTGTAATTACATTTAATCGTAGTAGAAGCTTCGATCTTAGTTTAACCTCACTCATGCAATATAAATATCCATCAGAACTGAAATTAAATCGAGTAACTGTTTTCAAAACAAGTAAAACCGATTAAGGAAAACAGCAACCGAATATGACAAACTCGTTAGATTAAAATGAAATAAAAAAAAATCCTGTTAATTAGCACTTGGAGTTCAATTAAAATAAAATGACAAATTCTTGTTAATTAACACTTGGAGTCGCTTTCTTAAAAAAAACAAAGACCTAAATCTTGAGCTACTGACAGACTGAGTCACATCAAATCAATCACCTAAATAGCCTTTTCTAATTTAAAAGGAAATGTATCGAGACCGAAGGGAAACGTATCCATGCCTTTATCTTTATTATATTTATGATATGAAACAATCGCAACTATTTTTTTTATTCCTAATTTTATATTTTTTATTAAACGGACGAATGAACTCAGTCTTCATGAATCACGTCATTTACATGGATCTGCACATGCCACGTGGCTGTAAATGAGTTGTTCTGATCCAATTGATCACATCGCATGTAAACAGCTGATCAGAGATCTTGGATCAGAATGAGCAAAGTAAGTCGATTCAAAGACCTCAGAATGGGGCCTTAATGTCAACGGAGGGAAAATGACAGGATGTGGCTCGGTTCACCGTACAACAAGAAAAAAAGGCTGACAAGAGGGAAACGCTTGGAACGGGAATTGAAGTTCGTCCTGACACTTTACGTGACACTGGAAATAACAGCTCAACTCCAAATATTTTATTGCACAGTAAAAATAATTTTATTTGATTGGCAGCGTTGCGTCCCTGTTGGCTGAAGTCAGAGCGCTCTATCCAAGGCTCGACGAAAGGCCAACATCCGCCGAGTTGTTGGCGCGTCGACGTGACAGGCAGCCATTGGTCGGCTCGGGTCCCAAAGGTCACGCCGTGCTCTTCTCAAAGCCTTTAACTAGCCGGCGGCGCGCACGCTCGTTCGGAGGGGCGGTCGCGCGTCTCCCGGCTGTATGTGTGTCCTGCGCTCACTTAGTGCGCTTGTGTCCAGGTTGTTTATGATGGAAAATGTTTCCGTTGGCGCAATCCTCACTCTCTCTGGTTTGAATTTCCCATTTGCATACCGAATAATCCTGTTTGCGCTGGTGTTGCTGTGCTACCTTGTCATCCTGCTGAGTAATTTCACCATTATTGTTGTCATCCTTGCTGACAGGAAGCTCCACAAGCCCATGTATATTCTTCTGTGTAACTTGTGCATCAATGCCGTGTACGGGTCGGTGGGCCTCTACCCCAAGTTCCTGGTGGACCTCCTTTCGTCTCATGTGATTTCTTACGCCGGCTGCATGTTGCAGGGTTTTGTCATACACTCATCAAATTGCTGCGATTTTTCCATTTTAGCGCTGATGGCTTACGACAGGTACGTGGCTCTGTGCCGGCCTCTGGTTTATCAGTCTTACATGACGAGGCAGAGAATGTCCCTCTTTGTGTTTTTCTCCTGGTTCATGCCTCTCTTTTGTATGTTTACGAACACGGCGTCCATCTTGGGCAAAAAGCTATGCGGCTCTCACATCAACAGGCTCTACTGCGTCAACCAGATGGTGGTCAGCCTCATTTGCTCACCACCCAGATCCCACACCGTCATCACCTGGCTGAACGTTGCCTTTTATTTTTTTCATTTCCTGTTTGTTTGTTGGTCTTACGGGTATCTGATCAAACTGTGCATTTCGTCCACGCAGATGTGGAAGAAGTTCAAGCAGACGTGCATGCCGCATGTCATCTGCCTGGTCATTTACACCACCACCATACTGTTGGATTTGTCGTACATGAGATTCGGGTCGACCGACGTGTCGCAACACTTGAACAACTTTATGGCCATCGAGTTTCTACTCATTCCTCCGATTTTCAATCCGCTCATCTACGGGCTGCAGCTGACACTCATCCGCAATAGGATTGTGGGCCTTTTTCACAGCAAAAAGAAGATCCACAGCTTTTAGATTGAGATGAGACTGTGGATGGTTGTGAAAGAGGCTTTGGTTATGATTTCACTTGGAGCCAACGCAGAATATCCTTTTCACATCATGTAATTTCCAGGTTCCTTTAAATAAAGTAGAATTTAGTGGAAAATTGGTTTATATTGGTCATTAAATTATTCAAATGTGTTTATCACAGGAGAATGCCTTTCACAATGCCAACTCTTGTCTAATTTTTGTTTTTTATTCTATTAATGTCACATGCTTATATCTCAACATCGTCAATTGTCTCTTTTGTCAGCTTTATTAATATTGATTTTAAAATCTTGACATTACTTTTTTTTAAATTGGATTGAAACCAATAAATATTTTTTTTATGTTTGAGGAAGATGAGAACATTGCGGGGGCCTTTGAGGACTCCTGGTAGAGACAAATAACCATTCACACTTGCATTCACATATTTAATGAAGCAAGCATTTGTGTTTTGGGGTTGCGGCAGGAGCACATGGAGACGGAATGATTCATTAAAGGAGATATCAAGTCAAAAATTGTCTTTACTATTTTATATACTATGTGGCCCTACTAGCTCTTCTGACAAATATTGCATTTGTAGAATTGGAATGAAATGGCAAAATCCACTTGTTTTCATCCATCTCAGGGGGCGGCCATCTTGTCTCTTGCTGTCGACTGAAAATGACATCACAGCTCAGGTAGCGACCAATCACGGCTCAGCTTGCAGGTGACACCATTGTGACCAGTTTCCTGTGATTCTTATGCATGGACTCGCAGTTTCAAGTTGGGCCATGAGCGCCAGCTAGTGGACCGCAAAATCATTCCAATTTTGCACCTGTGGACTGTGACAGTCGCAGATTTTAGCAGTCAAGTATAGATTAGCTGCCAAGGAGATGCTCAGTTATAATTTAGCTGAGTAGAACCTAACGGTGAGTGTTTAAAAAGAAAAAATGGCTATCCTGACTTCATTTGACTCACACGAAAAAGGCGTCAAAACGTTTGCGCGACCCAGAAAGCAAACATGCAACAATTCGATTTTTTCATTTGATTGGCATTGTCGCGTCCCCGTTGGCTTGAGCGCTGAAGTCAGCGCGCTCGTCCAAGGCTTGCTACATCCGTCGACGTGACAGGCAGCCATTGGTCGGCTCGGGTCCCAAAGGTCACGCCGTGCTCTTCCCAAAGCCTTTAACTAGCCGGCGGCGCGCACGCTGGTTCGGAGGGGCGGACACGCGTCTCCCGCCTGCATTTGTGTCATGAGGTAATTTGATGCGTCTGTGTGGAGGTTGTTTACGATGCAAAATGTTTCCAGTGTCACAATGATCACTCTCTCTGGTTTGAATTTCCCCTTTGTACACCGGCTAATCCTTTTTGTCCTTGTGCTGCTATGGTACCTCATCATCCTGCTGAGTAATGTCACCATTATTGTTGTCATCCTTACTGACAAGAAGCTCCACAAGCCCATGTATGTTTTTCTGTGTAACTTATGCATCAATGCCGTGTACGGGTCGGTGGGCTTCTACCCCAAGTTCCTGGTGGACCTCCTGTCGTCTCATGTGATTTCTTACGCCGGCTGCTTGCTGCAGGGTTTTGTCATACACTCGTCCAATACGTACGAATTTTCCATCTTGGCGCTGATGGCTTACGACAGGTACGTGGCCCTGTGTCAGCCTCTGGTTTATCAATCTTACATGACGAGGCAGAGAGTGTCCCTCTTTGTGTTTTTCTCCTGGTTCGTGCCTCTCTTTTGTATGTTTACCAACACGGCGTCCATCTTGGGCAAAAAGCTGTGCGGCTCTCACATCAACAGGCTCTACTGCGTCAACCAGATGGTGGTCAGCCTCATTTGCTCGCCACCCAGATCCCACACCATCATCACCTGGCTGAACGTTGCCTTTTATTTTTTTCATTTCCTGTTTGTTTGTTGGTCTTACGCGTATCTGATTAAAATGTGCATTTCGTCCACACAGATGTGGAAGAGGTTCAAGCAGACGTGCATGCCGCATGCCATCTGCCTCATCACTTACACCGGCACCGTGCTGTTGGATTTGTTGTATATGAGATTCGGTTCGGCCGACGTGTCGCAACACTTGAACAACTTTATGGCCATCGAGTTTCTACTCATTCCTCCGATTTTCAATCCGCTCATCTACGGGTTGCAGCTGACGCACATCCGCAACAGGATAGTGGGCCTTTTTCACAGCAAAAAGAAGATCCACAGCTTTTAGATTGAGATGAGACTGTTGTGAAGGATGCGTTTGTCAAGGAAAGACAAAACTTGGAGCAATGTTGAATCTAATTTTTGCTATGCTTATTGCAATTCACTTTCACATAATGATATGCACAGACTCATCTACATGCATTAGAATATGGCATCATTTTTATTTACCTTTTTTTTTTTGGTATTCATGACAAGAATAAAGTTTTTCTTTTTCACATTTACGCCTTTGTACGGAGTCTTCATTAAAAAGACCACGGAGTAAAAAAAAAAAAAAAAAGCATACTCCGCGTCACTTGGTGACGCTAGTGCACCGCAACATCCAGCGAGTTCTCCGACCCGCGGAGCCACAGCGTCGGAGAAGAAGGCCGAACCGTCCGCCCGCCCGCCCGCCCGCATCCATCCAGGCAGCCAGGCAGCCAGCCTCCTCAGTCGTGCGGCCACTGCTGCGGCACGTCCAGTCAAAGCTCCAACGCCACCGCACACGCGATCGCCAGCAAACCAGCACTCCAAGCTTCCTCGCTTCTTCTGCGTTCCACGCCACCGTCGGACGACGCGCAGGCTTCTTTCCAGACGTCTGTCTGTTTGTTTTTCCCCCCACGGTGAAGAGCTGTGAGTACGAAACCGCCTGCTAATATTGTCTCGTTTGGGTCTCTTTGTGCAATACCACACGATCTTTATTTAAGATCGCATTTGCGTGTGCAAAGATTACATTGGCTGTGGAGGGCGGAACGGTGGCAAAAATAAACAACCCCCCTCAAAAAAAAAAAAAAAAAATCGCGAGGCGGCTGTCGTGTCCCCTCGGTTGTACCTGACAGCGCTGCCTGGCAGCTTGGCTGCCGATCTACCGCATCGTGCTCGGTCAACCGAGGAAAGCTCTCGCGCAGTTTTGGTTGCAACACATCGGGGGGGTGTTAATGCAGGTGTTCGCCGCAGTGTGCCGTCAGATGATGTCTTCGATGCACTGGCAAGATTGGATTGGATTAGATTAGATTAGATTAGAGAGAGAGAGAGAGAGAGAGAGAGAGAGAGAGGGAAAAACCGATATTGGGCGTTCGGGCTGCGGCGAGGCTTTTTGGGGGTCCCGTGGATGATTAAAACACCCCATGACGT